>NW_016807068.1:686794-710185 GCF_001698545.2 Rhinopithecus bieti
AAAAAAAAAAAAAAAAAAAAAAAAAATCCTGGGCCTGGCACGTTGGCTCACGCCTGAAATCCCGGCACTTTGGGAGGCTGAGGCAGGCGAATCATGAAGTCAGGAGTTCCAGACCAACCTGGACAATATGGTGAAACCTTGTCTCTACTAAAAATACAAAAAAACTAGCTGGGCATGGTGGTGTGTGCCTGTAGTCCCCTGTAGTCCCAGCTACTTGGGAGGCTGAGGCAGGAGAATCACTTGAACAATTGCAACCAAAACACCTCTATCAGTTATTGTTAAATACCCCCACTGCTGTTAAGCTTCAGAAAATCACTAGCTGGGGACACCTGTCCAGGATTAAACCTGTTTCTTGTGAATCCCCACAGGTATAAGAGGAAGACCCCACATCCTACATTTGTGAACCCCTAGAAGACGTAAAGCTATTGTTCTGCAAACACACAAATAAATCACATGACAAGGAAGAGCATATGCAATAGTCAACCATGCCTATTATTCTCACCTGGTTTTTACCTTTCCTAAGACCTTTGATAACTACTTTATTATTACTAATTTTTGGTCCTTGCTTGTTTAACCTCTTAGTTAAGTTTGTGTCTTCTAGACTACAACAATTCCACATGAAGATGATGCTGGCACAAGCCTTCTGACCTATCCTGTCTTCTTACCCAGAAAACAAAAACATCCTGGTGTTGGGCCCCTTACATCAAGTAGCCAGAGATTTTTACTCCTCCAATGCTAGGCAGAGTGTATGTCCATAGAATCAGCAAGAAGCAGTTATAAAAGATGGACCTCTGCCCTTTTGCAACCCCTTAAGATTAAGGAGTATCTAATCTCTGAGAGAAGAACGAAGGAGACCAGCAGGACTTATTTTCTGGTCACAACCCTGCTGACCAAAACAGGATCTTACCTATATAGAATGAAGTGAAAAAAATGGCAGGAACCAGAAGATGGCGACAAAAGCAATTCCTAGTCGCCTTCAGTGCTCATTAGCATAAAACATTCCCGCCAGCACCATGACAGTTTATAAATCCCACCACAGGCCGGAGGTGGTGGCTCATGCTGTAATTCCAGCACTTTGGAAGGCCGAGGTGGGTGGATCATGAGGTCGGAGGATCAAGATTATCCAGGCTGATACGCTGAAACCCCGTCTCTACTAAAAATACAAAAATTAGCTGGGTGTGGTGGCATGTGCCTGTAGTCCCAGTTACTCTGGAGGCTGAGGGAGGACAATCGCTTAAACCCAGGAGGCAGAGGTTGCAGTGAGCTGACATTGCGCCTCTGCACTCCAGCCTGGGCGACAGAGTGAGACTCCATCTCAAAACAAAATAATAATAAAATAAAAATAATAAATAAATGTCATGACAGTGACCCAGAAGCTATGACTTTATACCATACAATGGCCTGGAAGTTACTGCCCCTTTCCTAAAAAGTTCTAAATAACCCGTCCCTCAATTTGCATTAACCTGCCCCTTAATTTGCATGTAATTGAAAGTGGGTAGCGGTGAGTAAACATACAGCTGCCAACAACCCATACATTGCAGCTTCTGGGTGCACTGCCTATGAGTTAGCCGTACTTCACAAGGAGCAGTACCCTTTAATAAAAGATTGCTATCTAACAACACCAGTTTTCCCTGGAATTCTTTCTTGAATGAAACCAAGAACCCTCCTGGGCTAAGCCCCAATGCTGGGACTCACCTATCTTACATCAGATCCATCAATTGATATGAAATGTGATTTACTTTAGGCAGAAAAATATTTACTCTGTTCCATTTTCCCTAGCTCCTTGGACAAATGTGTTTGAGTTTCCAGTGAGCAAACCTTCAATATGTCTGCCATTTTGGGGAAGAAGTTGTAACTTGGAGTGAAGGTAGAGGGATTTATTATGAGAGCTTTGCTGACAGACATCTCATTCTTTAAAACAAAATCAGCACACAAACATAATTGGTGAGAAATACAACACAGTGGTTAAGACATAAGCTTTAGCGTCAGAGCTTGGTTTAAAATTCAGTTATGTTTTTGACAATTGCATGACTCAGGGATGACAGATTAATCCTCACTTATAAAATGGAGATGATAAGGCCTATCTGAGGAGAATGTTGTGTGGATAAGGGAAATAAATACTCCAAATCATTTATCCTGTGCCCATAACATACTAATAGCTGAATAAACTATGGCTTTTGTTATTACAAATAATAAAACTAACTGAAAGTACCATGTTCTCTAAATAGTGCTCCCTGCTCTTTAAGAATTCAACAGGTTTGCAATTTATTCATATCTCCCCTATAACTATGTGACATATTATTAAATTGATCTAACTCTCTGAACCTATTGATGAAATGAAAACATTCAATCCTGTCCTCAATCAAGTACAGGCCTAGGTCACTATAAAGACACAAAGCTCTGAATTTCCAGGATTTAAGTGGAAGTAAGTCAGTGAACCTAAATTATGACTCCTCCCACTGGGCACATTCGATGACTAGAGTGAGGAGCTGTGTGCTGTCAAGAATAGGGCCCTGTAAGATGCTGGGAAATTTTTCCTAAAATGGTTCCATTGACTGCATCCTGAACTCTCCCACCCTAAAATACTGCACAACAAATCCTTTTCTCCAACCAACACTGATTTCAAAATTATGTGAAGGAAAATGCCAACAGAGCAAAATCCAGGGTGATCTTATTCAATTAATATTTTCTGGTACAAGTTAATTTACTTTTTTCTCTTATAAATAAGCCAAATGACATAAAGATAATTCAAGATGAAAAATTACAGTAATATTTTTAGTATCATGGCAAGCAGCCAGTTCCTCCAAATTAGAAATGCCAGATAAAAGTAGAAGATACTCAGTTAACTGTGATTTTAAGATAAACTGTATTTTTTTTTTTAAGTGAAAGGATGTTCTTAGTCAGTCTTGGCCCTTGTAGGTGGACCTAGAAAAATTGCCAGGGGCACCTCCAATGACCGGGCTCCATGTTGGATGTACATGTACAACATACACATTTAACTGGTTATCCTATATTTTTATTTGTTAAATCTGGCAACTCAAATCCAAATGAACTGATTCTAATCACCTTTATAGTTACTTGTGATACTTAATAACCCTTCAAAAAATTATATTCTGGGACACCTTTCAGACAACTTCTGGTACTTGTTTATTATTTTAAAGAGATGACAAATTTGTAGATTAGAAAGTTACTGAATATAACCACTTTTATACTTTTTCTCCTTATGGAGTTATCATTAATATAAATTGCCATTTATATTGCTATTTATATTATTGATAACTCTATAAGGAGAAAATTAACTTGCATAAAAATAAAGCTTAATTCTTCATAGGCAAGCATGAAATAAATATACCAGTATAGACTTCTGGGAACCAGAAAGAGAAATTTTAACTTCATGATTGGAACCAGCTGGCTAAAAATTTTAATGCCCGTGACCATTTAGACACAAAGAAACTTCCAATTTCAAATCCTGGACAGTTTTTACCAATGATGTCACAACAGAGTCCTAGATATTTGGGGCTTCAAATGAAATCTTTATCATGTAGGGATAGATTGAAATTTGAAATTTCACCCATGCTGATTTTGGACAGTGCCAGATTCATACTCTCAAAGTTTTAATACTTATAGATGATCTTCTGGTAGCTGATAAGAGATGAAGCCTGAGAAATTCATTCCAAATCCCAGTGAGCAGTCATACGGCCCTTTCTCAGGACAGTCTGAAAAAGTTTTATAAAATTTCCCTCTCATGAGGGAACCTATTTGTTCATCTGAATTATGCAGCGTATGAAAGATTTGCTAAGATGTAGCAATTTGCTTCAACGTGTGACCTTTGCTTGCTGAGGTCTCTCAAGCCTTGGGGACAATTTAAAGTGTGGATAATAATCCTGATTATCTCTGGCCCCTGAACTCCTTGCAGAGAGATTCCAAATCTCTCTGCATTTCCTGAACAGTCCCTAGTGGGACTTACTCATTGATTAAAAATGAGTAAGACTCAATTCTTGACCTCAAAAGTGTGGCAGGAACAATATGGCTGTTGTCTTGGTCATTACCGTTCTCCATCCACGACTGTTGTGCTCTGCTGCCAATGCTTCATGGCCCTAAAACTGAGGAAGCATCTCTAAGCCAGGGTCCGCATGACTGGTTGCAGAGTGCATCTCTCTAGGGGGATACTGGTAAGCAAGCTGCTGTTTTATATTTTGCAACATCCCTCTCAAGGAACCTAGGAAGAATCCCCAATGCTGGGTCAGAGAATATTTCAGTGGTTTTCACTGTGTCTCGTTGGAAAGAATCCCTGTCCTCTGATCTTGCACCCAGTGTCTCAACTGTGCTTCTTGTGTCTCCATTCTTTCTTCACCACAGTGAGTTTCCTGCTTATCCAGGGCACTTTGTCAGTCTTTTATATATTGGGACTCACTTTAGAACCTTAGATTACATTGTAAGTTTAAGTGTTTTCTTCTCTGTTTCATCCAAAATTACTAACGTACTTGTGTAAGTAGCAATTCTATGGAGCTACTGTTTTGTTCATTCATCTCTCTCTTTATTCAAATAATATTTTGGCTAAACAATTTCAAGCCAAACAATTTGATTTCTGCCCTCATGAATCTTGTAGCTCGGTAGGAGAGACAGGGGCAGCAGCAATATCATTTTTTAAAAAACAATATCTGTTGTCTTCTCAATTCTCTCTAAATTTTATTGTCCTGAAACTTCTCACACGTTCAAAGAATAACATTTATTTTATTCAGAAAGAATGCGGTTCTTGCCTAGAACAAAGGGATCAATACTCGATTTTGGATTTCAAATTAGACTTCTAAGTACGTTTAGAGCAGTAGTCCTGAAAGCTAGTTTTACTTAAAAAATAGATTTTCTGAATCATAAAAATTTTCCTTTAAGTATCAGAGACTAGAGTAGAGGATTGATGAGAGCATAAACTATAGAACAGGGAGGACTGTATTCCTCAATGGAATCACCGAAGTTCCAGCCCCATGAAGAAGACAAAAAAGTCCTTTCAGGGCTGTGTGAGGAACTGGAGAAAGATTGAAAAAGGGTAAAACCAGGTGAAGATGTTACCTGGGCCCCCTTTTGCCTCAATATATATCATCTCCTAGGCCTTGGCTCAGAGTGGGAATCGGAAAGAAGATAGTAAGTGTGGGGAGAATGAAAGTACATTGAACCAAACCAAGTAAACACAACGAGATTATCTAAGTTGCTGCTTGTGGAAGTGATCTTATGATTCCCCATTCCTCCTTATTTCTGGGCATATGGCTCCCTGAAATTAGGCATGTCCATGGGACTTCACTTTGGACAATAACATGTGAGCAGAAGTGATGCTTTTTACCTCTTGGTAGAAGCACCAAAGACCTAAGATTCTGAAGGTTGTTTTCTGCTAGGCAGCCGAGAAGGACACAGACGGCATCATAACAAAATATGGAAGACTGGCAACTTGGATTCCTCAGAATGCCAAGCAGCCATATTTGGTTTCCATCTATCCTTTCTTTATTCTATTTCTCAAAATGTACAAAACAAAAGAGGAAGAACCAAGTGGTGTTGGGTGGAAATCATGAATTCAGTTTTGAATACATGAGTGTGTGATACCTGAGACATTGAAGAAAATATGTTACGTATGCAGGTGGACATATAAATACAGAATTCATAGGAAAGATCTATAGAGATATAAATTCATATGTAGAAAGGATTTATAAACCCTGTCTCCCACTCCAACCACATTTCTTTCATTAGAAAAGATATTTTGAATCCAGGAAGGTTTTAACTTTTGATGATCCTATTTAACTAAGTACTTAGAAAAAAACCGTAAAAGAAGGACTTTACTTTCAAAACATACAAAATGGTATTTTTATTTATGCATGCATGGACAGAAACCAAGTAATATTTCCATTTACCTTTTTAAAACTTCACCGTAATTCTGTTTTAGCTGCAGGTGAATCCATTTATTCCAAATAGTGATACTGAATATACATTGAAACAAATGAACTCCATATTCCTTAATTGATTCATATCCGCATGCCGTGATCTAAACAGAGAAAATAAGAATGTTTAAAATACATAAAGTAAACAAATGCTTTCCTAAAAGACATAAACTTTAGACTCTACAGTTTATCTTTCATAAAGAGACAGCTCCAAATTAGAAGAAAGTTGAGGGTAAACCAGTAAGCAAGCACCTAGGTATTTGTGTATATACAGAGGATATGGGGAAAGTGAGTATGTAATACCATAGGGCAATGTGTTCCTATTTGAAATGAAAAGAACTAAGTAGTTCCCTGGTTTTCAACTTGCTATTAAGATGAGAGAACCTAGTGACCTTAACCTCATCAGAATGCTGAGCAGTCGTATTTGGTTTCCATCTATCCTTTCTTTATTCTGTTTGTCAAAATGTACTAAACCAAGTGGTGTTGGGTGGAAATCATGAATTCAGTTTTGAATACATCAGTGTGTGATGCCTGAGACATTGAAGAAAATGTGTTAAGTATGCAACAAAACACAAGTACGCAACAAAAGTATGCAAAAGTATGCAACAGAAACAAAAGAGATTAACAAAAGCAATCATGATAATGAAGAAATACGAATTTTAAATATTCAAGCAATGGTGTTGGGACTATGGTGGGGAAGGGAATGTCAGGAAGAGAAAGATGTATTAAAATTTGATGTATTAAAATAAATTTAGGTGGAAAGGGTGGTGTTAGATGTGGTACATTTCCAGAAGATAGAAGATATAGGGGCAAATTTCGCTTTGAAGCAAGCAAGAACTTAACATTTTTTTTCTGCTTCCTAGAGTACTATATCTTCATAGCAAAAATTTTTGAAAAAGATAGAAAAGTAAAGTTTAAAAAATCACTCATAAGCTCTTCTCCCAAAGATAATCACTGTTAATATTTTGTGCACATACATATAAATATGTATGTATGTTTATTCATTAGTTCATTTAGCAATTGTTTACTAAGCACCTATTATGTTCCAGACACAGTCCTGTAATTGATGCAATTCTCTACTATAGTACATTTAGCTTGGGTTCACTATCTTTCTACTATACTGATTATCTTTAATATAAATTTGTATGTGTGGCTCTAATTATTTGTTTAGTTAATATTCTTAAAGAAGACTTTCTGAGTCAAAAGATATTCTGAAATTGCTTCCTTTCAAATAATTGATTTACTTTTTCACTAGCAGTGTGGAAAGAATTATTTTCAACTACACTTGCAAACATCATCATACTTTTGGTTAATCTGTGCTGATGGAAGTTAAAACACATATATTTCATTTGCATTTTTTTACCAATAAGGTTGAAGACTTTTGTGTTTTTAAGAATTGGTATATCATTTACATTTAAAGCTAAATGTAGACTGAAAGTTTATACACTGCCAAATTCATGTGTTGTGACCTAATTCCCAATTTGAAGTTGAGGCTTTTAGAAGATGATTAGGTCATGAAGGTAAAGCCCTCACAAATGTGATTAGCACCTTTATAAAAAAGATGACAGAAGTGCCCTTGTCCCTTGTCCCTTCCACCATGTGAGCATGCAGCAAGAAGACACTGTCTATGAACCAGGATACAGGTTCTCAGCAGACACTGAATCTGCTGGCACCTTTGTCTTGAAATTCCTAGCCTCCAGAAGTGGCTGTTGCTTATAAACCCCCCAATCTATGGTACTCTGTTATAGCAGCTCAAAGGACTAAGACAGTTAATAAATTTAAATAATGTATAAAATCTTTATAAAGAATAAAAAGAAAATAAGCTCCAAAAGCCCATCACCCATCTTAAGAAATAAATACTTTTATTACCTTTCAAACCTCTGTGTACTTTAGTATATCCTTCCCCCTCCAAAGAAAATACTATTCTCAACTTTGAGTTTATCATTTTCTTTTCTTTCCTTTTCTTTCTTTCCTTTTTTTTTTTGAGATGGAGTCTCACTCTGTCACCAGGCTGGAGTGCAGTGGCATGATCGCGGCTCATTGCAAGCTCTGCCTCCTGAGTTCACGCCCTTCTCCTGCCTCAGCCTCCTGGAGTAGCTGGGACTACAGGCATCCACCACCACAACCAGGTAATTTTTTGTATTTTTAGTAGAGATGGGGTTTCACCGTATTAGCCAGGATGGTCTTGATCTGACCTCGTGATCCGCCCGCCTCAGTCTCCCAACAGAGCACAATCTTGAGTGGAAATCCGATTGCTCACTGCAACCTCCGCCTCCCGGGTCCAATTGATTCCCCTGTCTCAGTCTCCTGAGTAGCTGGGATTACAGGCACCCACCACCACACCCAGCTAATTTAGTATTTTTTAGTAGTGACAGGGTTTCCCCATGTTGGCCAGGCTGGTCTTGAACTCCCGACCTCCGGTGATCTGCCCAGCTCGGCCTCCCAAAGCTCTGGGATTACAGGCGCGAGCCACCGCACCCAGCCAACTTTATCATTTTCTTACTTTAGCATATTACCACATACATTTCTATGTCAAATAACATAGTACTTATTTTGTATTTTAAAAGCTATATGAGTGGTCTCATACTGTACGCAAACTTTCACACATACCCCAAATCTCTTTTGTACTCAACATTAAGAGATGTAAGTTTGTTTTTCTATATAGTTGTATTTCATTCATTTTCACTGTTAAAGTACAACGTATAATATACAGCGTTATATGCAACATTTTTTAGCCTTTCTACCATTAATTAACATTTGAGTTGTTTCTAGTTATATTAGTCCATTTTGCGTTGCTATACAGGAATACCTAAAGCCGGGTAATTTCTAAAGAAAATATATTTATTTGGCTCATGGTTCTGCAGACTGTACAAGAAACATCGCACCAGCATCTGCTTCTGGTAAGGGCCTAAGGAAGTTTCCAATCATAGTGGAAGGTGAAGGGGGAGCAGGTGTGTCACATGGCAAGAAAGAAAGCATGAGAGACAGCGGAGGAGGAGCCAGGCTCATTTTAAACAACCAACTCTCATGAATAGAGTGAAAACTCACACGTTACTGCAGGGAGGGCACTAAGCAATTCATGAGGGATCCACTCCCCTCACCCAAACACCTCCTACTGGGCCCCACCTTCAACAACAGGAGTCACATTTCAACATGTGATTTGGAGGAGACAGACATCCAAACTATATCACTAGTTTTGTGATATTACAAAGTATGTTGTTTTGAATATTTTGTATGGCATTTCTATCCATATATATATGCAAGAGTTTCTCTATGGAATAGTTGTGGGAGCTTAATCCCTGTGTCATAGAATGTCATAGAATTAAATTATTTTAATTTTAAAATAAGTTATTGTTATCATTTTATATTGATTTACATCCCCACAAAAAGACTTAGGTACTGGTACAAAGTCATACCAATTTACATTTTTACCCAAAGACATAGATGTCTAGTTGTTTCATATCCATGCCAACACTATGTATTTTATTTTATTTTAAGTTTTTTTAGAGACAGAGTCTCATTATGTCATCCAGGCGGGAGTGCAGTGGCTACTCATAGACATGATCATAGTGCATAATAGCCGTGAACTCCCGGGCTCAAGTGATTTTCTTGCTTTAGCCTCTGAAGCAGCTACAGGTGCATGCCACTGTGCCTGGCCTAACATAGTATTATCAGATATTTTCAGATTTTCCAATGTGGTGCATATAAAATACTATCTCATTCTGAGTTTGTTTTGTACTTTTCAGATTACTAATGATGTTGGACATGTTTTTTGTGTGTTTGTTTGACTAATTCCTATTTTCTCTGCTTTTCCTTTTGCCTCCTCCCTCTGCTTCCATTTACTTGTTAGTTTGACATTATTGGATTACCAGAGTACATAACATAGATTACATTCCATTATTGTTATTGTTGCCTCATCTGTTGCAGTAACTGGGAATCAGATGTATCTTTAAAAACTGATAAATCAAGCAATAGAAATTAAGTAGATTTAATAATACAAAGAGCAACACTAAGAATTATAGTATTAATGACTATTGATCACACTTAACATAGTGAGTTTTATGAGAAAGTGTTTAAAATTTCCAAGGAGATGTTGACTTCTATTTCATAGAAATTTTCCAGAGCATGAGACCAGATTGGATCACTTTTACATAATTTTAGAAAGTTAGCAAAATCTAACCAAAAAATAGTACTAATCAATTATTCTCTAACTATAAGCAGAGACATAAAGCTACAAAATGAGATATTAGCAAATAGGTTCTTTTAAAAAACTACATGAAAAACAGGTAGAATTTATTCCTCATATACAAAAAATTAGCATTAAAAATTCTACTTATGTAACGTATTTAACAATAGGTCAAAGGAAAAAAGCCACAAAATCAATTCAATAGCGTCTGAAGCCTGAGAGGAAAATGAAAGACAAGAGGCTGTGGCTGCAGCTGTGTCTGCTGACAACAGGACAAAAATGGTTGCATTGAGAGCGAGCTGCATTTTCACCAGGCAGAGCAAACTAGGAGCAAAGCTGTGTGTGTGTTTCTTGGAAATCAAAAGAGGACTCCAAGAAAAGAAGCTTTTGAGAGGACTGGCTGGAGAGTCAAAGAAGATCCATTAGCCTCTGGACCACTGAAAACCTAAGGGCTGATGGTCGGGGGGTAAGTGGCTAGCAGCAGGGAGACATTTTCTGTATCTAGGATGGTATAGAAAAGACTCCCACTGGACAGATCTACAGAGAACAATTAAAAAGTCCCATGGTAGAACAGGTCAGCTCTGGACATCAGTCAAATCCAGGGGAGCCTCTTATACTGGGTTGCAATTGTGTTGGGCAAGTACAACTGTGTTCTTTTTCTCTAATGCCTTCTTTTTCCTGGTCAGTCTCCGAAAGGGGTGAAAGAGTGACAAATAGCAGCCAACAAATGTGGAAAGAGATGTGGAAGAGAGAACAGGGAAACTGAAAACAATTGCATTTCCCCCGCTTTCCCAATGTAGGTTATCCAGGTTAAATGTGGGCCCCATCTGACTAGGTAAAGAGTTTTTCCTTTTTTGGGAGTTTGAAAAGAACTAAACATCATACTGAAGTGGAATTATTGAAATTGGATAGACCCGGGTTCAAATCTTGACTTAGTTATGTAACATCTTGTGAATTTTGACAAGTTCCTTAACTCCACTGAGTCTGTTTTTATACCTATAAAATGGATGTAGGATTGTTATGAACATTAATTGAAAAATTATATAGAAAATAAGTGTCCAGCATAGTTCCTGGCACCTACTCATGCTTGAAAACTACCAATCCACTTCATCAATTTGTGTTATGCCCTGCATGGTAATGTATTTGCCCTGATACTCTTCAAAATGTAGAAGCACCCACAGAAAAAAAGTCCCAATTCGAGCCCAGTATTATTAATATTCTACTGAGTACTAAGTATGGTCGTTAATAGTCTAATATGAGGAAGTCAAAGCAGTCTGTGGAAATCGTCTTTCTGCAAGCTTTTTGAAGCTTCAAGCGTTGCTGCAAAGACTGGAAAATCGATCTTGAACTCAGTCTTTTAATTTCTTTTCATGATTACTATTCTCAGATGGAGAATGTGATTAAAATTAATGCTGTCTTAGTTCACTTGCCTCAAAATAAACATTGATCAAATTCTATGTGAAGGGTCTGTAACATCTCTTCTATAATCATTTTAAAGTATATTAACAGAGATCTGTGTATTGTAGAACAAAGGGGACTGTTTCTGGGAGACAGGAGTTCTGAGATCTGGCTCTAGCTCTGCCATGTTCTGTGTGACCTATGAAAAGGCATGTCTTCTGTTTTGGTCTCCTTCCTCCTTCTCCTCTGTAAAATGGGTACATAAATACTTCACGGGAGTATTTAAGGATCACACAGGTCATGCATGTTAATGGCAAAAATTACAATAAACTTATAATGAAATATTATAGTTGCTACCTACATTCCTGAAAAAATCTGATGAATACAAGCCTCACAGAAATCAAGATCATTGGGACTTCACACAAATATGTTATAATGCTTATTGTTATTATGGTATGAAGTGAATGTTACAGGGACTACTCAGATGGCTAACTAGCTTATGTTATAATAAAGTTTATTTCTTTCAATTTTGGATGACAGCCAAAAAGAGAGAGAGATGAAAGTAGTGCTCACATACTGCTGAACATTAAACATATTTATTAAATATTTATACCTCCAAATGACCTAAAATGATCAGAAACTGAGATATGATACATATAATTTTGCACTCTTTGCCAAACAGTGTACTTTTGCTAGAGTAAAATGTCAGTCCAGGCTTATAGTTTGTCAAATGTACCATTTAGATTTACTTAATTTTTCTCCTCAGCGACTTCTCTGATGTCTCAACAAACTGTCAACCAGGAAATGGTTTACTGCTACGAACATTAACTTAGCTCCTGTCAAAACCTCTTAGTCATGACATGAGCTCTTATACTTTTATGGAACTTCTAGATTTCAGTTTAGATGGAAATAAAAAATATTCTATTGCTATAGCATAATCTGCCTTTAATAGTCTAAGTGTTGAATTGTGGCTCTCAAAAAGAGTACACACTGCGCACAGGGATAATTAACACTTAAATAGAAGAATAACTATGCCAGGGATTGTTTTAATCAGCCATCACAGGGTCATACATTTTACATTATAAAATTTTGCCATTCTACCAGCCTTAATTGGGCTACACAAAATGCCCAGTCTTGATTGGGCTAAAAAATCTGCTACCCTGATAGAAGGACTGGCCCAACTGCACGCTCACACTTGCCATCAATAATTACTAGATGAGAAAGAAAGGAGAAATTATCTTTTGACAGGATTTGAGACATCAAAAGGTCCTATTTTGCTGGCTCAGAGAGCTACTACTTCAGGGGTAGTAGCCTTCAGAGGTAACATTTCTCAGGATTACCTAAAACAAAAGGATAAGAGGCTGCAAAGGAAATCCTTATGAAAAGAAGCTCAAATTTCTCTTAACAAATATTTATTTACCCATTTTTCTTCCTCTAAATATCCCGGCTGTGTTTCATTCAACATTCAACAAATATTTATTGATCAACTAATAGTTTTTTAAAAAAATTCTTTAAGACATTAATGACAGAGGTGGATAAAGCACAGCCCCTATTTTTAAAGAGCACACTATGTTTGGGAAAGAAAAATGTGTAACCAAGCTATCAGGAAATAATAGGGTATGATGGAAAAGGCCTACTCAATGCTATGGGAGAAGAGAAACATGAAAAATATATATTGCTAAAGGGTCTCAGTAAATATTTCACAGAGGAACCAACATTTAGTATGAGTCTTGAATGTTAAATAAAAAGAGATGATATTACAGGAAAAAAGAAATTGATCGTGCAAAAGCATGGAATATTAAAATGCATGACACCTCCAGGAAATAACAAGTAATTAAGTACGTTTGTCTGGATGATAGTTTTATTAGAAGATTGTCAACTGCCAACTCTCAAGATACCAGCAAAATCACATGTTTGATCAAGCAAAGACAAGTTTATCTCTCACCGTAGTAAGGGAAGCCAGTGACTACCTCGGCAGAGTCTTAGTGGTGTTTTGCAAGGGAAGAGTCAAAATGGGCATTTGTAAGGATTTGGAGTCTGCTTTAAGGCATGTCTTTCAGTGAAGTGGTCTGATTGGTACTGAAAGATGTTGTAATATAATAATGTATAATTAATGGACACAGTAAAGGGAATACACTGAAGAGTCTTTAAGAGTAAACAATCATTTGTTGAACCCAGCTTAATAATCTATTGTTTTGAGAAGAGGCTATTTACTTAAAGACAATGAATTGATTTTTCAGACAAATAAATTCAGGAGATTCTGAAATAAACAGTTATTTGCAACTTCATCTTCCTGGGCAATGATTTCCTGGAATAATTAAGTCAGGTTAGCGCACAGGTTGAAAAGTTAAATTGTGTTAATATAGATAGTAAACTGTCTGGGTGCATATGCTTTCAGTTTTCAAGAGTAGAAATAGACGAGGTTTGAAACAGAATTTCAAGCTGAATAGGGCCATTTTGAAGAATTTGAAATGAGAAAAGAAAGGGGAAGGGATCAAGCTTTGCCCTATGCTAAAGTGCCTTTAAAAAGGTTAATTTTTTATAACAACCCTTTAAGACAGATATTATTATACCCATATTTCAGATTATACTGAAGCTTACGAAATGTATATTTTAAAAAATAATCCTTGCCCAGTGTCTCTTAAGGAATAGCGGAGCCAGATTTCAAACCCAGTCCTAGATGACCCCAAATCCTCTTGCTCTTTCTCTTACATAGTGCATTTTCAGTAGACCATAATGTAAAGTAGACTACTTTCAGTGGACTGTAAAGTAGAGGTCCAAAATGAAAAGTTTTATATTAGAGATTGACTATTTAAGGTGTGGACCCATGGACCACCTGGTTGTTTATTAGAAATGCAGAACTTGAAGCTTCACCCCAGAACTACTGAGACAAAAATTGCTAACAAGATCTCAGGTAATTGTTGTGCACATTCAAGTTTGAGAAGCAGTTTTAGAAAACTTTGCAGAGTTCTTGAGTTGCCATCTCCATGAGATGAGCTCTTGTTGCACAATGGAATTTTCTGCACTAGTTTCTAGCCTTGTCTTTTTTCCCTTGTCTTCCTCATCTATGACAGGAAAACAAAAGCAATAGAGACTTCGTTAGCATAATATGCTATGGAAACTCTGCTGTGGAAGTATAACTGATTTAGCAAGAGTTGCTTTTCTTATAGATGTTCCTCCCTTAAGACTTTGAAAACTTGAATCTACTCTTAGGTGGACAGTAAAACCTACCATCTAAGATGGAGCTTCTCTCCAGGACAGAACTGAGACTGCAGATTAGGTGGTGAAGCAGGGAAGAGCAGAAGGGAATAAAAGACCAAAGGGAAGATGGGAGGAGGAAGAGATGGGGGAAAAGACTGGAGACCAGACTTCAAAGAGACTACTAACTATCCACCAAGAGACATTAGTAGGGACTTTTTGGGAAAACAAATGTTTTATATCATTTGAATCTATGTATGCTGGAAATCATAAGATCATATTTCCTTTTTGTAAATTATTCATAACTGCTTAGTAACTAAGTCTTTCATCACTTTCTTCATTTATTCACTCATCAACACATTTCTTCAATGCCTACAATACGTCACTGTTCTAGGCAGTAGAGATACATTTCCTAACGAGACAGATAAAATGCATGGCTTCTTGGTTCTTATATTCTTGTGGGAAGAAGAGAGAGAGACTTAAGATGGGGAAAATATGATTTCAGATGTCTAAATTAGATAACTTCTCCAGGTATAGTTATAAATAGATATTAAGACTAAAAGGACAAGTGGCATTTGAAATCAGTATTTTGGTGAGGAAAGTGGACAAAACCAGGGAGGCTGCACATCTAACAGAATGATGCATCACCATGCCTTATTTCCAGTCAGTATTCAGCACTTGGATGGGCATTGAGGCTCAGATGGGAGGTGAAAAGGGAGTGTCCCTTGTACCCTGTGGGCATTTTGTAATATTTCTCAATTTCTTATCTACAGCGTTCTCTTTTTAGGCTCTACATACAAGGCACTCTTACTCTTAATTTTCCTGTCTTCAGATCTTGTTACTCAACCTCCCTTGTAAATTTTTTTCTGGGTGTTAAAAGTAACAGAAAATATTTACCCAATTATTACCCAAGAAAGCCTCCCAGCAACATGCCTTGCAGCCCCTGGGGCATTTCCTATGTGACACATCTCTATTTTAGAAGCTTCTGTAGGACAACCTGCAGAGTGGCCTGGTTGTTCATCTGTGGCTGGGTGATGTGGCCCAGTGACGTGGTAGAGGCTCTAACCCACTTCCCTTAAAGCAAAGGTTTTTCACTGTGTTCACTCCAGGTGTGTGAATAATGATAACTGCGGTCTGTATAGTGTGTAACAGTTTACAAGGGCTCTAGGTGTGTGAATAATGATAACTGCTGTTTGTATAGTGTATGACAGTTTACAAGGGTTTTCATCGCACCGTCTGATATGTTATTTATATATTACAGCTAAGAAAATGGGCATACAAAGACAGTAAGCATCCTTCCCCAAAATCTCTGTGTCCAGGAAGTAAGTGCCGTATCTTCTGATTTCCAACTCGTCTGTTCTTCTCACTCTTCCAACATTGATACTCCATCACAGTGAGTCCCTTTTCCTCTCCTGCTGGCTTTTTCCTCTCTTTGTTATAGTTTGGAATTCTTTAAGGTTAAAGGAAAATAAAAGAAAATCAAAGAAAAGATTAAAAGCATTCTTAATTAACTTCTTACATTATCTTACCTTTCGTTTTCAGTGCCTTGTTTATAGGCATGAAATGCTTAGCATTCCTCTATCACCATTTTAAAAAAATAAAAGTAGCATTATCAGAGCCTCCCTTCACAAATTGTAGACAACATTGCTAGTCCTGTTGGCACTAAATAGGACTAGTCTGTGGCTGTAGATCTCAAAATAAATTAGGTCTTTTTAAAACTTGTCATTGTTGTTATATACCGGTGTTATTTGTTAAGGCCATAATTAGGAGATAATGTTTGGCTTTGAGAGGGAATTTACCCACACATATCCCTCTGAGCACAAAAGCTTCAGTAAAACTTACTTTAAATTTTATGCATTCTTACACTTAATTTTCCTGCCTTCAGGTCCCTTTGCTCAACCCCTCTTGTAGATTTATTTTTTTTCTTCTGGATGCTAACAATAACGAAAAAGCATGCCATCAATATCCGCTCGATTATCACCTAAGAAAGCCTCCTAGAAACATGACTTGCTCCCCTGGAGTGTTTTCTGTGTGACACAGCTCTCTATTTTAGAAGTTTTAGCCCCAGAGCTGTGGCTCACTCCTTGAATCTCAGCATTTTGGGAGGCTGAGGAGGGTGGATCGCTTGAGGTTAAGTGTTCGAGACTGGCCTGGCCAACGTGGTGAAACCTCGTCTCTACTAAAAATACAAAAATTAGCCAAGCGTGGTGGCACATACCTGTAATTCCAGCTACTTGATGTCTGAGGCAAAAGAATCGCTTGAACCCGGAAAGCAGAGGTTGCAGTGAGCCAAAATCGCACCACTGCATCCCAGCCCAACCAACAGAGTAAGACTGTCTCAAAAAACAAAACAAAACAAACAAACATAAAATAAAGAAGTTTCAAGGTTTAGTGGGACTTGACTTGCAGAGTGGCCTGGTTCTTCATCTGTGATGGGTGCTCCTCTGAAAAAAAGGTCATTCAAGAAGAAATTTCTTCCTCCTCAGGAAACTTTTCTTTGATAACTAAAGTACTGATGTTCAGCCAATTGCTGAAACTTGAGACAAATTTCCATGAAATAAATCTAATAAAGTAGTCTGCAAAAACAAATTGTGGTAAAGATGAATAAAGTATAATTAGTAATCTTTTAGAGATTTTAAAGAAAACCTTTATGAGATTGTCATTATCATTCTTCTTTTTAGTACCAATACGTTATTAATGAGAGCAAATATTTGACTTTCTCTGCAGTTGCTTCAACTTAATTTGAAAACACATTTAGTTTGGACATTGAAAGTAAATTTAGTAATGCCTTCATATTGAATTTTTACAGTGATACTCAAGGGTATTCAGTGTGTAAATCGTCTTTATCTGCCTCCTTAAAGTATTTAGAGGCCGGGCGCGGTGGCTCAAGCCTGTAATCCCAGCACTTTGGGAGGCCGAGACGGGCGGATCACGAGGTCAGGAGATCGAGTCCATCCTGGCTAACACGGTGAAACCCCGTCTCTACAAAAAAATACAAAAAACTAGCCGGGCGATGTGCCGGGCGCCTGTAGTCCCAGATACGTGGGAGGCTGAGGCAGGAGAATGGCGTGAACCCAGGAGGCGGAGCTTGCAGTGAGCTGAGATCCGGCCACTGCACTCCAGCCTGGGCAGCAGAGCAAGACTCCGTCTCAAAAAAAAAAAAAAAAAGTATTTAGAAAAAATTGAGGCAATAATATTGATAAGTAAATGATAAGCATGTGGATCTGCCTATTTATGTTTTTTTCCTTAACCATCTTATCAAGATGGAGTACAAAGGCATGTAGCAAAGTTCTAGGAAAGAAGGTCTACATTCAATAAAGGTTCCAGTAAATATCCTTAAAGCTATTTGAATGGAATGTTTACGTTGAATAGATTACCTTCAAAAGTTGTATCTTGTTTCTGTAACTGTAATAAATAGTACAACAGAGTGAGATTACCCACAAATGAAGGAAAAAACTCCATCTTGTTTGTCTTTGTGTGTATAAACCTAGGGTAGTGCCTGGCTTGTATGAGGTATTTAGTATATATAAGACTGACTGAATATATACTGATATATTGAGCTTTATTCTTTCCAACATACCCAGGAAGTACTAAATAGGGAAAGAGGAGTTTTCCCTACATGTGTACACACACATCCCTGACATTCCCTTAATTTTCTAGTCCTACATTTGCTTTCTGTGGCCAAACAAGAGCTTCACCAGCTACTGTGCAGCCAGAATCCAATGAAGATGAAGTCGAGATGGAGATATTGCCAATATTTCAAAAGCAGATGCCCTTTGCTCTTGCTTCCACACCTTTCTCAGACCCTATAAAATCACCCCAGGGTTGAACTCATGTGTTCTCTTCTATCTTTCCTTCCTATCATTTTTTGCAATTTTTAAAAGTTGTGGTAAAATACACAAAACATACAATTTATATCAATTTTTAATATTTTTCTCATTACCTTTGATGTTCTGCCATGCTACTTTGATAATACTGGGTGATTTTTTTTTTTTTAATTCTGCTCCACATGTAGGGAGATTTTTCAATTTGATGGCTGAAATATTTCTTCTAGAAATTGTTAACATTTGCTTAAATAACAGCAATTTAGTGTCTCTGAGTTCTGGGGGCTAGAAATCAGAGATCAAGGTGTCAGCAGGGTCCATTCCTTCTAAGGTCTATGAGGGAGAATCCATCCCATGACTCTCTCCTAGCTTCTAGTGGTTTGCTGGCAATCTTTGGCATTCCTTGGCTTCTCTTGTATTACCTTGAAATCTGCCTTCATCTTCACATGGTATTCTCCTTGTATGTGTGTCTATACCCAAAATATCCCCTTATTTCTTTGCCAGAGCAAACAGGCAAGAGAAATAAATAAAAGGCATCCAAATAGAAAAAGAAGTTGTTGAACTAATTCTCTTCACTAACAATATTACTCTATTATTCCACCAAGAGCCTCCTGGAACTGATAAATTACTTCAGTAAAGTTTCAGGAAACAAAATCAATGTATAAAATAAGCATTTTGTATGCCAAAAACATTCAAGCTGAGAGCCAAATCAAGAATGCAATTCCATTTATAATAGCCCTCCCACAAATAATGTACCAAGTAATACATTCAACCAAGGAGGAGAAAGACCTCTACACGGAGAACTACAAAACACTGCTAAAAGAAATCAAGATGACACAAACAAACAAAAAACGTTCCATGCTCATGGATTAGAAGAATTAATATTATTAAAATGGCCATATTTACTAAAGCAAGCTACAGATTCAACACTATTCCTATTAAAATACCAATGTTATTGTTCACAGAATAAAAAAAAAAAAATCCTACTGTTCTAAAATTCATATAGAACCAAAAAAGAGACTGGATAACCAAAGCAATCCTAAGCAAAAACAAAAAAACACACAAGAACAACAAAAACAAAGCTGTAAGTATCACATTACATTCCTCGACTTCAAACTATATTATAAGGCTAAGTAGCCCAAACAGCATGGTACTGGTATAAAAACAGACAAATAAACCAATGGAACCAAAAGAGAGCCTGGAAGTAAAGCTGCACACCTACAGCCATCTGATCTTTGACAAAGTTTTGCAATGGGGAAAGGACTCCCTATTCAATAATTGGTGCTGAGATTGCTGGCTGGACATATGCAAAAGAATGAAACTGGACCCCCTCACCATATACAAAAATTAACTCAATACAGATTAAACATTTAAATAGAAGACCTCAAATTTTAAGAATCCTAGAAGAAGCTAGGCATGGTGGCTCACATCTGTAGTCCCAGCACTTTGGGAGGGCGAGGTGGGTGGATCACCTGAGATCAGGGGTTCGGCATCCACCTGGCCAACATGGTGAAACCCCATCTCTACTAGAAATACAAAAATTAGCTGGGCATGGTGGTGTATGCCTGTAATCCCAGCTACTCAGGAGGCTGAGGCAGGAGAATCACTTGAACCTGGGAAGAGGAGGTTGGAGTGAATTGAGATTGTGTCACCACGCTCCAGCCTGGGTGACAGAGTGAGACTCCATCTCAAAAAAAAAAAAAAAGAGAATTCTAGAAGAAAACAACCTAGGAAACACCTTTGTGGACATTGGCTTTGGGAGATAATTTATTAATAAGTCCCCAAAAGCAATTTCAACATAAACAAAAATTGACAAGTGGGATCTAAGTATACTGAAGAGCTTCTGCACCACAACAGAAGCTAACAACAGAGTAAACAGACAACCTACAGAATGGGAGAAAATATTCACACACTATGCATCTGACAAAGGTCTAATATCCAGAATCTGTAAGAAACTTAAATCAACAAGCAAAATCAACTCCATTAAAAGTGGACAAAAGGCGTGAACAGACACTTCTCAAAACAAGGACATACAAGTGGCCATCAAACATATGAAAAAGTGCTCAGCATCACTAATCATCAGATAAATGCAAATCAAAACCACAATGAGACACCATTTCATAGCAGTCATTATGGCTATTATTATCTTTTTTATTACACTTTAAGTTCTAGGATACATGTGCAGAATGTGCAGGTTTGTTACAGAGGTATACATGTGCCATGGTAGTTTGCTGCAACCATCAACCTGTCATTTGGTTTTAAGCCCCACATGCATTAGTTATTTGTCCTAATGCTCTCTCTCCCCTTGCCCCCCACTCCCAACAAGCCCCAGTGTGTGATGTTCCCCTCTCTGTGTCCATGTGTTCTCATTGTTCAACTCCCACTTATGAATGAGAACATATAGTGTTTGGTTTTCAGTTCTTGTATTAGTTTGCTGAGAATGATGGTTTCCAGCTTCATTAATGTCCCTGTAAAGGACATGAACTCATTATTTTTTATGGCTGCGTAGTATTCCATGGTGTATATGTGCCACAGTTTCTTTATCCAGCCTATCATTGATGGGCATTTGGGTTGGTTCCAAGTCTTTGCTATTGTGAACAGTGTCACAATAAACATACATGTGCATGTGTCTTTATAGTATAATGATGTATAATCCTTTGAGTATATACCCAGTAATGGGATTGCTGGGTCAAATGGTATTTCTTGTTCTAGATCCTTGAGGAATTGCCACTGTCTTCCTCAATGGTTGAACTAATTTATACTCCCACCAACAGTGTAAAAGCATTCTTATTTCCCTACATCCTCTCCAGTATCTCTTGTTTCCTGACCTTTGAATAATCGTCATTCTAACTGGCATGATATGGTACCTCATTGTGGTTTTGATTTGCATTTCTCTAATGATCAGGGATGATGAGCTTTTTTTCATATGTTTGTTGGCCACATAAATGTCTTCTTTTGAGAAGTGTCTGTTCATATCCGTTGCCCACTTTTTGATGGGGTTGTTTGTCTTTTCTTGTAAATTTGTTTAAGTTCCTTGAAGATTCTGGATATTAGCCCTTTGTCAGATGGATAGATTGCAAAAATTTTCTCCCATTCTTTAGGTTCGCTGTTCACTCTGATGATAGTTTCTTTTGCTGTGCAGAAACTCTTTAGTTTAATTAGATCCCATTTGTCAATTCTGGCTTTAGTTGACATTGCTTTTGGTGTTTTAGTCATGAAGTTTTTGCCCATGCCTAGGTCCTGAATGGTATTGCCTAGTTTTCTTCTAGGATTTTTATGGTTTCAGGTTTTATGGTTGAATCTCTTAATCCATGTTGAGTCAATTCTTTGTATAAGGCTGTAAGGACGCGGATCCAGTTTCAGTTTTCCTGCATATGGCTTGCCAGTTTCACCCAGCACCATATTAATCTAAATAGGGTATGCCTTTCCCCATTGCCTTGTCTTCTCAGGTTTGCCTGAAGATCAGCTGGTGTAGACTGGTGTGCATTATTTCTGAGGCCTCTGTTCATGTTCCACATTGGTCTATATATCTGTTTTGGTTATCACTATCATGCGTTTTGGGTACTGTAGCCTTGTAGTATAGTTTGAAGGTCATTGTAGCATGATGCCATTACCAGCTTTGTGTCGTTGGTTAGGATTGTCTGTGGCAATGTGGCTCTGCTTTGGTTCCATAGGAACTTTAAAGGTTTTTTTTCCAATCTGTGAAGAAAGTCATTGGTAGCTTAAATGGGATGTGCATTGAATCTGGAAATGACAAGGCTCGTTCAACATACGCAAATCAATAAATGTAATCCAGCATGGTAAACAGAAAAGACAAAACCACAGGATTACATCCATAATGCAGAAAAGGCCTTTTGACAAAATTCAACGCCCTTCAATGCGTTCGGTATTGATGTAACGTATCTCAAAATAATAAGAGCTATTTATGACAAGAATTAACCAATATCATACTGATGGGCAAAAACTGGAAGCATTCCCTTTGAAAACTGGCATAAGACAGGGACACCCTCCCTTACCACTCCTATGCAACACAGTGTTGGAAGTTCTGGACAGGGCAATCAGGCAGGAGAAAGAAATAAAGCGTATTCAGTTAGGAAAAGAGGAAGTCAAATTGTCCCTGTTTGCAGATGACGTGATTGCATATTTAGAAAACCCCATCGTCTCAGCCCAAAATCTTTAAGCTGATGATAAGCAACTTCAGCAAAGTGTCAGGATACAAAATCAACGTGCAAAAATCACAAGCATTCTTATACACCAATAACAGACAAACAGAGAGCCAAATCATGAGTGAACTCCCGTTCACAATTGCTTCAAGTAGAATAAAATGTTTAGGAATCCAACTTACAAGGGATGTGAAGGACCTCTTAAAGGAGAACCACAAATCACTGCTCGATGAAATAAAAGAGGACACAAACAAATGGAAGAACATTCCATGCTCATGGATAGGAAGAATCAGTATCGTGAAAATGGCCATACTGCCCCAAGACTCATGCTTCTAAATCATTTGTGGTGAAGGACTAGTTTTATACATATATGATTAACCCTTCACCACAAATGATTTCATTCTTTTTTATGACTGCATAGTATTCTTTGTTATATATGTATTAACACATTTTTGAAGGACTACTATATACATAAAGTACATATATATACATATAGGACTACTGTATACATATAGTAGTATTTCACCACAAAGGTAACTAGTTTTATATATATTTATAAAACTAGTTTTATATATGTTATATATATTAATTTATAAATCTGGTTATGTATGTTATATGTAAAACTAGTTATATGTGTTCTATATAATATATTAATTATATAGCTAGTTATATTAAATATATTATATATTTATGTTATA
>NW_016807068.1:710525-728288 GCF_001698545.2 Rhinopithecus bieti
TATATAACTAGTTTTATATATAATCTCCAATCTATCACAGGCCAATATTTTATAAAATATAATAAAATAATTACTGGAAAGATGAAATTTTTTAAAAGTCATACAAAATAAAAGCAAGCCCTAATTTTTTTATTTTATTAAATTCAACAAACATAAAATTACTCCGCAAAGTGCTAAAATTGTCTAAATGCTTACCTTCAGTCTCTACTGTAAACTCATTGCAGATAAGGAACCAACAGTTTCCTGACTAGTACTGGTTTGTGGACTGTACTTTAATGGGTATGTCCTGGACCCGTACTCCTCAGAGTCTGGTGCCAGGACCAGGAGTTTTAGCCTCACCTGTGAGCTTGTTATAGATGCAGCATTTTAGGCCTTACCTCAGATCTACTAAGTAAGAACTTGCCCAATGAATTTTGAGCATTATCCTCAATCATTCTGAATCTTGAGTTCAGAGTCTCCCATAAAGCAAGTGCACAACCAAAATCTATTAAAGCTGTTTGAAAGTGGAGATTCCCCAAATGGAAACAATGTGTGACTTGCAATACATCAGACAAGGATTTTATTGGGATCCTATAAATATTTGTTGCTGAATAGTTAAAGAGTTTTTATAGATCTACTCCTATTGCCTCAAAAATTAACTTTTTTTAATGAAAAGATGATTTTATATTTTCAAAGTATATTATTAAAAGTTATGTTCTTAACATGTTGATATGGTTTGATTCTGTCACCTCCCAAATCTCATCTTGAATTGTAACTCCCACAATTCCCAAATGTCATGGGAGGAAACTGGTGGGAGGTGATTAAATTATGGGGGTGGATCTTTCCTGTGCTGTTCCTGTGATAGTGAATGAGTCTTAAGTGATCTGATGGTTTTAAAAATGGGAGTTTCCCTACATAAGCTCTCCTTTGCCTGCTGCCATTCATGTAAGATGTGACTTGCTTCTCCTTGCCTTCCACCATAATTGTGAGATCTCCCCAGCCATGTGGAACTGTAAGTTCACTAAACCTCTTTCTTTTGTAAATTGCACAGTCTTAGGTATGTCTTTATCAGCAGCATGAAAACAGACTAATACAGTAAATTGGTACCAATAAAGTCGGGTGCTGCTGTAGATACCTGAAAATGTGGAAGCGACTTTGGAAATGGGTAACAGGCAGAGACTGGAACAGTTTGGAGGGTTCAGAAGAAGACAGGAAAATGTGGGAAAGTTTGGAACTCCCTAGAGACTTGTTGAATGGCTTTGACCAAAATGCTAATAGTGACATAGACAATAAGGTCCAGGCTGAGGTGGTCTCAGATGGAGATGAAGAACTTGTTGGGAACTGGAGCAAAGGTGGCTTTTGTTATGTTGTAGCAAAGAGATTGGTTGCATTTTGCCCCTGCCCTAGAGATCTGTGGAACTTTGAGCTTGAGAAAGATGATTTAGGGTACCTGTCAGAAGAAATTTCGAAGCAGCAAAGCAGTCAAGAGGTGACTTGGGTGCTGTGAAAAGCATTCAGTTTCAAAAGGTAAACAACATAAAAATTTGGAAAATTTGCAGCCTTACAACACGATAGAAAAGAGAATCTCATTTCTGAGGAGAAATTCTAGCAGGTTGCAGAAATCTGTGTAAGTAAATGAGGAGCTGAATGTTAATCCCCAAGACAATGGGGAAAATGTATGTCTCCAGGGCATGCCAAAGATCTTCATGGCAGTCCTTCCTATCACCGGCCATGAAGAAAAAATGGTTTCATGGGCCTGGCCCAGGGTCCCTCTGCTGTGTGAAGTCTAGTGATTTGGTGCCCTGCCACCCCAGCCATGACTAAAAGGGGCCAAGGTACAACTCGAGCCATGGCTTCAGAGGATGCAAGCCCCAAACCACAAGCCTTGGGAGCTTCCATGTGGTGTTGACCCTGCAGATGCACAGAAGTCAAGAATTGAAGTTTGGGAACCTCTGCCTAGATTTCAGAGGATATATAGAAATACCTGGATGTCCAGGCTGAAGTTTGCTGTAGGGGCAGGGTGCTCATGAAGGACCTCTGCTAAGGCAGTGTGGAAGGGAAATGTGGGGATGGAGCCTCCACTAGGGGCACTGCCTAGTGGAGCTGTGAGAAGAGGGCCACCTTCTTCCATACCCCAGAATGGCAGATCCACTAACAGCTTGCACCGTACGCCTGGAAAAACTGCAGACACTCAATGCCAGCCCAAGAAGGCAGTCAGGAGTGAGGCTGTACCCTGCAAAGCCATAGGGGCTGAGCTGCCCAAGACCATGGGAACCTACTTCTTGCATGAATGTGACCTGGATCCAGGACATGGAGTCAAAAGAGATCATTTTGGAGCTGTAAAATTTGACTGCCCTGCTGGATTTCAGACTTGCTTGGAACCTGTGTAGCCCCTTTGTTTTGGCCAATTTCTCACATTTGGAACTGCTGTATTTACCCAATGCCTATACCCCCATTGTGTCTAGGAAGTAACTAACTTGTTTTTGATTTTACAGGCTCATAGGTGCAAGGGACATGCCTTGTCTCAGATGAGACTTTGGACTATGGACTTTTGAAATGAGTTAAGACTTTTGGGGACTGTTGGGGAGGCAGGGTTGGTTTTGAAATGTGAGAACGTGAAATTTGTGAGGGGCCAGGGTTGAATGATATAGTTTGACTGTGTCCTCACCCAAATCTCATTTTGCATTGTAAGTGTCACAATTCCTACATGTTGTGGAAGGAATCTGGTGGGAGGTGATTGAATTGTGGGGGTGGGTCTTTCCCATGCTATTCTTGTGATAGTAAATGAGTCTCATGACATCTGATGGTTTTAAAAATGGGAGTTTCCCTACACAAGCTCTCTCTTTGCTTGCTGCCATCCATGTAAGATGTGACTTGCTCCTCTTTGCCTTCCACCAGGATTGTGAAGCCTCCCCAGCCATGTGGAACCGTAAGTCCATTAAACCTCTTTCTTTTGTAAATTGCCCAGTATCAGGTATGTCTTTATTAGCAGCATGAAAGGGCACTAATACACATATGTATAGGTATATGTATGTGACTACCAATCTGCCAGTCTGTGAAGTAAATAGAGGAAGAACATGAGTCTAACAGTGGATAATTTTCTATATTTGTTTTACTAACTCAATACAAAGATTAATAGAGATAGATTCCAAAACTGCAACGTGTGGTAATGAAAAGGGATTGGCTTTTAAGTCAGAAATGCCTCCATTTTAATGCTGGGTTATTGTCTATTATTTACTTTTTTTCTTTGGCCAAAATGTTCTCATATGTAAAACTGGGTGATTATTCCAGTTTTGTGGGGTTGATGTAAGTTTCAAATAGTTTATATAAGGCACAAGTGCAATACCTCTTATATTATTAGTACCCAATAAACTTTATTTTCCTGGAAAGAGACAAATAAGTTTAGATTAAAGTGTTTATATATTATTTGATGAGGCAATTGGAAGAAGTAAAATCCATACCATGAAATTAATGACTGCAAAATATGTAAAACTTGAGTGTGGAAAAGGAATTTAATTTGGCAGAGAAATATATAGCAGTAATTTCTTAAATACTTGTAAGCTCTGAGAAATTTAAAATGTCTGTCACTGTGTGTCACAAGTTGTAGGTGCTCAGTGTACTTAGCTCACTCCACAGGCAGCAACCTGAGATGCTGCATTTCTACACCTCTCAAGGGCAAGCCAGGTGTGGTGCAGCAAATGGTGTGTGGGTGCAGGGTCTGGTCACTGTGGACAGCCAGGTGTGCTGGCTGCTGCAGCAGGGCAGGCAGCTCCAGGTGCTGGCACAGGCACCAGCTTTATATGAGGCTGCAACTGGGCCAGATGTACTGTACGTGGTTTCCACTGAGGGCACCAGTGACTGGTGAGGGGAACATGGTAGTGATCAAAAGCTTGGAGACACCAGGAACTGCAGAGCCCCCAAAAGGGCGTTACAGCATGTCACAGCCCTGGCTCAGGGAGCCCCGAGGTCTGGACTCCCAGAAGGGCCACAGCTCTTCTCCTCTTATCACCCTCCGCGCGGCAAATGGAAGGGCAAATGGAAGGCGGGTATGTTTCAGCCTGTTTGTGTTACCACTCTTTCAGTCCCACTGCCCCTCTCCGGCCCATGACTCCTGTGCAGGCCCAGCCCTGTTGCTGCTTCCCATTGCATGGGGTGGCTGCCTGCCTCTGGTGGAGGACAGGAGGACTATAGTGTTACAGCAGCTCTGGCTGGGGAAATCCTGAGGTCTGGGCCCCCAGAAGGGCCACCATTCTTCACCACCACAGTCTGGGAGCATGTTATCCCTGTAGCTCAGCAAGCCAGCCAGGAATGTGTTACAGCTCCTTTCACTCCCTCTGTTCAGCAGGTCTTGAGTTCTTGTCCAGAATCCAGGAAGAATGAAGTTACATGGACAACTGGAGGGTGAACAAGGTGAAGAGGTGATTTATTGAGTGACAGAACAGCTCTCAGTGGAGAGTAGACCCAAAGTGATTAGATCCTATCCACAGACACATAGTCCCAAGGAGTGTAGAGGAAACCTGAAGTGGTTAGCGCCTATCCACAGGCACGTAGTCCCGATGAGTGTAAGGAAACCTAAAGTGGGAAGTTTCTATCCACAGGCAGGTAGTCCCAATGAGTGTATGAGTCTGGCTACGTGTGGAGTTTTTACGGGCTCAGAATGTAGGATGTGCGTGCTAACTAGTTCTTGGGTGGAAGGACATGCTGAATGATCCATGAGCGGCCATGGGCAGGCCTGGAAAAAGTACCATACGATTGGCTGAAAGGCATCAAGGAAGTTCTCACTCAGGGTCTTGTACTTTACCTGGAACTGGCAGCCCAGCCCCCAGACTTTAGGCCATCCCTGGCTTGAAGGTGAGGTTTCACTGGGGACCCACCCCTTGCTGCCTAGGAACCTGTCTGCCTTTTGCTACCATCAACATGCCATCCATGGTGCCCAGGCTGTCTACACCAGAGGCACCTGCAGGCCTGCATTGAGCCACCCTCAGTCCCCCAGCCTCCCTCCCATGCTCATTGACACCCAAAGTTTCAGCCTTAGAAATTATTTTTTGGGGGGCCCAAGGAAGCAGGAGGCTGGCATGTCAGCACCATCCTGAGTGTGTGCACACCCAGCCGAGTCACAACGGTGCCTGGGCTTGGCTATTGAGACACATCCATAGTGGGTGTTGGCAGCAGGGAGAGGCCAGGGAGCGGGAGAAGCAGTTCCAAGCCTGCAGGGGCAGGAAGCTTCCTGGGTCCCTGAGAGCACAGGGATGCCCAGGTCCAGAGCAACGGCTGAGTGACTGCACCTGCACCCAGGAGTGTGGGCTGCCACTTTGCCATCTCTGTAGGGTGTGGGGCTCTCACTGGGATCACCTGTGCCCTACCCCTGCCAGCTCCACAGAGCAGTCACCCCTGGCCCTGACTCCCCTGCTACAGCTGTTGTCCTCACAGTGGCTGCTCCAGACAGGCCACTGCCACCGTCTGGAAGAAAGGATTAATTCTTTGTTGTCAGGGGCTATGTTTTTTTCTTCTTATTCATGGTCCTCTCATCAGTTTCCTATAGCAGAGCTTCCCACAGATGTGCTGCTCTAGCCTGGTGAGCCACAGGTGATGTGCAAATTTCCAGAGATGTTGATCCCCCAGACTCTGGATCTCAGGAACTCTTAGCCTCTAAGGAAGTTCTCACAGCTAACCGCAGCCTCTTTATGTTTATCCAGTATTACGGTGTTCTCTCACAGAAGAGATTGGGAAACATGGGCTCATCCTATCTTTTTTTCCTAACTGGAATCCTAACTTGATACACGTGTTTCTCTCCTATAATGAAACCCTTTGAAATGAAACCTGAATCAGCTGTATGTTGTCTCCACTTCCCTCCTCCTAGACAATTGCAATGAATTTTTGGGTGGGTGACATTCTCAACAATTACTTCTGTTATAAACTTGACCCTCATCGCTAACTAAATGTGTTTTACTTCTGCTAATTTTTCAAATATGCCATGCTGCAATTTATGCTGAAAATCACATATTGATTTCCTTTTGGGGGGGGTCTCCACTTTCAAACAGTTTTAATAGATTTTGGTTGATCACCTGCTTTATGGGTGACTTGAAACTCATTGAGGCAAGGGATTCAGAATGATTGAAGACAGTGCTCAAAATTCAATGAGCAAGCATGAGCAGGTATTAAAATGATTATACATAGTGTATTGTTAAAGTTATTCCTTATTTAATTTCCTTTCAGTTCTTAAAAGAGAAAGTCACAGTTTGGTATTGGTATGACTTTAACAACTTTTCAACCTCATGCTATTTTCCCCTTTTCACATGGGTATATAGGGCCTTAAGTTTTTTTTTGTTGTTGTTTTGTTTTTTTTAGTAGGCAACAGTTTCCAACTAGAATTAAATAACTTTATTTGATATAGGAAATTCAAGTACATGGATATGGCAAATGATATGAAAATACTTTAAATACACTAAACACCAGTACAACAGAAAGGGAGATAAGTTTTTAATCTGAAGACTTACAATTGGAAAACAGCCTGTTGATTACTCGAACAAGTTAATTAACCTCCATTGCCTCATTTCTTTTTCTCATTTGTAGAAGAGGCATAAGAGGTAGCTATCTGAAAGAGCATTTCTTGGGGATTAAATGAATTACTGTCTTTGAAAGGATTTTTTAAACTGAAAATAGTTATAAATATGTTAGCTTATCACTTATTGATACATCATAACTGATATTTTATATTATGATTTATATCACAGTAGTTCTAAGAAAGTCCTACAAATTGCAAGATGCATGATATGAGTATGTTAAATTTTAAGAACTTGTACATAGCAGCAATAATAATGATTTTATAAGATTTAAGAAAATCTTATAAATATTGATAACATTGGTATCAGACTTATTTTCAAGGTTTATTATATGCCTAACTGCAGAGTTAGCAGAATATTACTAACAAGCTTCACAAATTAACAAGGTCACTAGGAACTGCAGGCTGTTAAAGATCTCCTTGGGCCAAGGATGAAAGAAAACCAAATGGGACGGAAGAAAGCAGGTGGGTACTCTGAGAAGTAATCAGAGTACTGTGTTCTGCAGCCATCTGGACTCCTTGGAGCTTCACCAATGTAACCATGGAAACTATAGGGCATGTGCTCAGAAGCAGGAAAGCATAAGTGCCCAGAGACTTTGTGGGCCTGTCACAGTGCGGAAGAACCAGGCTATGTGTGCTGAAGTGGTCTGCTAAAGGACACAGTGGAAAAAAGGGGGAGATTTGGACTCTCTTGGAAGCTGTGGAAGAGAAAGCCAACTGGGCCACCACAGACTTGTTTACACACCACATGCCTGATGGATCCTTTGAAGATGGATACCTCACTGTCCAGTAAATACGCCTTTACTGGAAGGAATATACATTTGAATCTCACAACCACTCTTTTAAGTGACTTTTGACACCAGTCAGATCCCACTGTAAGTGAACAAAGATCATAGGAAAGAAATATTATTATTTCTCACATCTGCAAAAGCTATAATGACAAAGGTCCGGGACCTTCCTACTACTTGTGTAAAAGTTTCAGAACTCACAAATTCAAACCTTATGTTACTAGTTTACTTTTTAAAGCTTGCATGATTTTAGTAATGAATATTATTGTACTATCAATCAAACCAACTGCATCAGTAGGACATTCCTTATGGCGTCAAGTTTATTTCTAGCTATATCAAGTATACTTCTAGCTAGTGGTTCTCAAAGTGCGGGCTAGGGACTCTTGTATGTCCCCAAGATCCTTTCAGAGATTCTGTAAGGTCAAAACTATCTTAATAATTCTAAAATGTTATTTTTTTCTTTCTTTCTTATTCCCTCATGAGTGAAGAATGACATTTTCCAGACTCTACAGGAAGTATAATATTGTGACAGATTGAATGCAGAAGCAGATGTAAAATCCAGTTATATTTTATTAAGCCATAAAAGAGATTTGCAAAATGTTAAACAATGCCATGCTCCTCATTAATTTTGTTTTGAAAATATATTTTTTATTTAAAGATATTTATGTAACATTAATTTATACTAACATGTAATGGGATAATTATTGTTATTTCAAATAAAAGTATCAGTTTTAATTTTTAATATGGAGCCTAGCAATACATAAGTGACACACATAACTACTTTTGGATCTTCAGTACTTTTTATGAGCACATGGGGTCCTGAGACCACAACGATTGAGATCATCAGAGATAAGCTATTATTAAGCTGCCAGTACCTGCAGGACTAATTTTTTCTCAGGTTTGAATTTTCTGGTATTGGCTTGAGGAAAGGTAATCTATTACAACTCTATTAGCAATTTCAAATAGGTAGCAGCTGGATTAACGTTTGTGAATATGAGTAAAACCTGCAGGACGCCTAGAGACGAGCCCATTTTATACCAGTTGCTGAGTTGCTCTGCCTACCCTGTGCCCCAGAACCTTCACTGCAGCTAACCTTTGGGAGTTACCTGTTAGATATCAAACTAGAGCAATGCTTGAGGAGATTTTTAGATGTGTGATTTTAAAACAATAACCAATGGCTGGATGTGAAATGGCTGTAACTGTTATATGGTATGAAAACTGGAGACAGGTGATGTGGTTTGTCTGTGTCCCCACCCAAAATCTCATCTTGAATTATAATCCCCAAAAACCCCACCTGTCAAGGACAGAAACAGGTGGAGGCAATTGAATCCTGGGGGTGGTTCCCCCATGCTGTTCTCGTGATAGTGAGTCTCATGAGATCTGGTGATTTTATAAGCGTCTGACATTTTCCCTGCTTGCACTCATTCTCTTTTCTGCCGCCCTGTGAAGAGGTGCCTTCTGCTGTGATTGTAAGTTTCCTGACGCCTCCCCAGCCATGAGGAACTGTGAGTCAATTAAACCACTTTTCTTTTTAAATTACCCAGTCTCAGGTACTTCTTCATAGCAGCATGAGAATGGACTAATACAACAGGTTTCTATACAATGAGGCTAGACCAAATTACATATATCACAAATACAAGGACTGATTATATAGCAGAGCTCTAACAGTGACTTAAATCCTTCCTCACTAGAAACCAGTGAAGTACCTAGGGAGGAGTCTCATGCAGTGATAAGTTCAGGCCCTAGAGTCAGGCAGAGCTGGGTTTGAATACCATATTCACTACTAGTTAACAGAGTGAACTTGGGAAATTTAATGAACAAACCTGTGAATGAGAAATAATAACAGTTTCACTTCATGGAGTAGTTTGAGAATTAAATGAGACAACGTACAATGTGCTTCCTGTACATTATTTCATACACAGCAACTTTGAGACCTCAATGCTGTTATGTTTCCATTTTACACACAGGGAACTGGCATTTAGAACAGTCCAATAATTTTCCAAAGGTCTTGCTGTTATGTGGCGAAGCACAGATTTGCTTTTACAACCCTAACTATAAAATATCATTATTGTGTTTTCTCAACAACAAAAATTAGAAAGTAGCAAGTTTCTCCTTCTCTTTTCCACAAACACCTAGCAGTGTTTAAAATACATGAAAGGTAGAGTTTCCTATAAAGAAGGCAAGAAAATGGCAGTACATTCAGCATAGGGGAGAAGAGAAAGGAGCTTCTACTATGGCATGGTATGGGAAATGGCAACTTGTCTTTTATAGAGGTTTTGTAGACAACCTCTTTTTGTACACACATAGCACATAAATATTCCACAAGTTTCCCTTAATATGCTCTGGGATAGGGTTAAGCATTTGTGACAGTTGTAAAGATCAGTTTATATAACTAAATGATAAATGATCTTAAGAAAGAGGAGAAAATGATTTCTCCATAAAAACTCACTGAAGCATTCTAGATGAAATGACTTGAAGTAGTGAAGGCTCATCCTTCATTTACTGCCAGGTCGTCATGCTGGGGACTAGACACCCTTTATCTGAGATGTTCTGCACCCTTACTGTTGTAATGGAGATGCAGAGTAGTTATGAATGTTTCCCAGATCTTACTTTTAAAGAAACAATTCTACTTAGAGCAATGTTGTTCCATTTATATACCATGCATATTTAAATAACAACAAAAATATAACTTGATGCTTTTGGAAAAAAATGTTTATTGTAAATTATTGTAGTTTACTGAACTGAACTATACAGTTAATAATCTATGCAGTAATTTACATTATGTGGATGTATGCAGCCAGGAATTGTCTCCATTTCTGAATTGACCTACAATTACAAATAACAAATAGCAATTACAAATTGTAACCTATAATTACAAATAAGTGTTTTATGTTTAATCTCTTTGGTTACCTATCACTTTTCTCTTAACTAGATAACAGATACTCATCTGATAACTAGATAAATAGATAATCATCTGATATTTCCTAGAGCTACTTCCTCCTCCCCTCCCCTCCTCTCCACCTTCACCTCATCTTGAGCCCCCACCCTTGCATTTCAGTTGTAAATGTGGCTGCTGCATGAATTAGTAGTGAATCTGACTGGGTCAAGCTTCAGCTTTGAAGGAAGAGCAATGGCTTAGGAAAGAATCACAGCCATTCACCATGAGTCAGTGTCTTCTTAAGCACAGTAAAGTATAAATTTGATTTTATTTTTCCACTGGGATGGAGATAAAAAATCACATCTGTCCATGTAAAAGTTGGTAGTTTTATGTTCACCTGCATGGATTGATAGGTCGAGCTATCAGATGCCTCTTTCTTATTGAGGGTTATTTCTGCTATTTGAGTTGAATAGGAATTATTCATGAATCAGAGGAAGCCAGCTGCAATAGCCTCCAACTGCACTTTTCTGTTTTGTATTCTGAGGCCAGCACAGTTCAAGACTGTGTAAATGATAGGCCAATACTCTGCATTTCTATAATACCTTTTGCCAAAGAGTAGAAAATGATCCTGCATCTCTCTTTGGCTTCAATTTTAGACGTCAGAGAAATGGCACATCATGGTATTTCTAAGATTAGGTCCAAAATTATGACTTCACTCTTGCTGGTTCATACACATATACTCCCTCCAGGGGAAAAAATAACTGTCAATATATTTTCTTTATGAGTAGGTCAAATATTTGTCAAAGTCTAAAGAACAACAAAGAAAGATGCAATATGTTACAAGTAGAATTCATCCATAAGAAGCTTTTTGATGCACAAGATATTTGACACAACGCAAAACAAATACCTAGTCCTATAAAATTTCTTTGCATAATCACCTACACTGTATACCAAATGCCACATAAAAGTTAGAGCTTCAGCACTCTCTTCTTTCCAGAACTTTAGCTTGTCCTGACTTATTCCTGTAACATTCATTGTCTTACTCTTGATACTCCCAGAGTTTTTCATCCTCCTATTTTCATCCTCACCTCACTTTTCGGAATTGACCATCCACATCAACTTCCCAGGTTCATGGGAATGTGCCCTCTTGAACACTGCTTTGATTTTGATTCTACCTTTAGCAATGTTTTCCTTGTCATTTTGGTTAAAAAAGTCTTCCACTTCAACAGAGTCCCAGCAGTCTCTCTTTTAAGACCAGCTTCATGAAGGGTAATCTTTTTCTATTTGATTCTGCCTTTGAAACGGGCAAAACTTACAAGAAGGAAGAGAGAAAAGAAAGAATGGAAGGGAAGTAAAGATCACACACAAGTGTACCAAATAAGTGTTTTCTGAGCTAAAATTTCTTGGGAGTTACCAAGCAGCAAAAGAAAGAGAGAGAAGAAAAGGAAGGAGAAGAAAAAGAAGATGAAGATGAAGAAGAAGGAGGAGGGGGAGAGAGGGAGGGAGGGAGGAAAAAGGGCAGGTGGGAGGGACGGGGAGAGAGGGACAGAAAGAAAAAATAATCAAGGACTTAATTTTAAAACTCAGAGGTATGAGGGTAACTTCCATCTGGTTTTGTTAAAGAAATTCCAACTCCACCATCATCACTAGTATTTAATTCTAACCCACATTCTGTCAGGTACTGTTTCCTGACATGTGTGGAAATGTGGGGTCAGCTGGGAAAGTTTCTCAAGTCCTCTCACTTCCCACAGGATCTAGGGAGATCACAGTAGCAACTCTAGGCTTTCCACTGAGCCTCAATGTTCTGTTGAACTATGACTCTTTTTACCTCAAACAAAGAGAACTCTTTCCCAGTATCCACAGTGAGTGACTGTTAGAGACCACACTCTCAAGCATCATGCTTTATCACTGTTTGTTAATAGAAGATAGCTTAGAAAAGTACAGACCTGTGTTCAAATTCTAGGCCTGATCCTTACTATGTGATATGAGGAGCATTTCTTCATCTGTAAAAATAATAACGATAATACTTTCAAATCTGTTGTGAGGTTAAAATAAGAAAAGTATGTGAATGTGCCTATCAAAGCATTTGGAATTTATGTCCTAAATATGTACAACACACTTTTTCTCTCAGTAACTAAAGGGCAGAGATGGCAAGTTTACTATCGTTATACTATTGATTCAGCTTTTATTAAACCAGTGCATTATCTTTCCATAGAAACAGAATAATCACTTCATTTTGGAGGAGGCTGCACACCTTCAAAGGTGATAAGATCCAGAACTGAAGTGTATCACAGTTTCCATACAGGTATTATAAAGGGACCCCCTTAAGTCAAAATGCTCGCACCTTTCATCAGCAGATGTCTTACGCCTGGTACTGTTTTGTTAAATGAGAGAAGCATCATTTTTATCTGCTCTATGCCCAGGATGAAAAGTTTAGCAATCCCATCAGAATTACTCCTGGATGTGTTTCCTGTATTTCAAGCTCATTCTTTCTGGGTTTAAGTGATCTGAGTTCAAGAACTTAATACAACAATATAACTTTTTCAATGCTAAGTAACCTAGAGAACATTTTTTTTTCTAAATATATGATTAATCTGACCATAATGCTGCCTCCCTGAAATCAGGCTGAGGGTGAACTAGATTGCACAAAGGGAAGAAATATAAGTAAACTTTAATATATCTCTGTCTTCCCTTTTGGGAAACTGCCAATAAATGAGATAAATAAGTCAGAGTCTTAGCAGTACATCTCACATTTCCATCTGTAATGACTAAACTCTTTATATCTGAATCTCTTGTTCAATAAGTTTTGTCAGTAAAAGAAAGCTATTTGTGCAAGAAGCCTTATTTTATTCTTGCAAGTCATGAACTATAAATAGAACAATGACAGCAAATGTTTCCGGAATTAGGTATTCATATGTGTTTGGGTTAAATAAGTAATTCACTTCAAAGGACAAGTCATCCACTTTCATTTATCATCTTTAAATTACATCCCTGCATTTCATAATCCATGCTGTAAGCATGTGTTACATCTACTTGAAATGTCTCTGTACCCTTAACGTATTTTTTTCTTACCATCATGATTCTTGCATAGAATACTACATATGACTTGCCTGTACTCTCCATCCTGCCATCTATCCTGTACAACATTTCCAGATTCTTAGTACTAAAGCACAAGTTTGGCAAACCTATACCCTATAATCACACTTTTTTAAAAAGGCTTTCAACCTACAGCATTTTTCCCTCAGTACCCCGTTATACAAGCTCTTCAGTTCAACCTAACTGGCCTTTTACCCAATCATTCATAAGTATGCATTATGACTCGTGCCACTGTCAGTCCTCAGACTTGGAATACTTTTTCTCCTCATTCTATTCTTTTCTAATGAAAATTTTTGAGGATTGGAAGAAACTTCATTTTGGTGTTTTTCCTCAGTAATGCCAATTTTGGATTAATACTCTTAAGAAATGATGACTGACATCCAGCAAAACAATCAAGGATACTGCATGGAGGAGGGCAGTACTAGTCATAGCTTCCATTTCTGAGATTGGTTAGTCTATTGTTTGAGTATATAATGTCCAGCATAGTGATCCTGGTCAGGGCAAACCTGACAGCTTAAAACAAATCAAGAAATAAATCTGTGTTGAGAGAGGGTAAGTGTCTTACTTCACTAGATAAAAAAGAACATACATAGATAGTGCCTTCTATTTCTTTGGCTGCCTGTATCTTATGGTAAAGGTCATCATGTTAAGTGTGTTTTCCATTTGTGTGTATAGTAACTTTCCTCTCGGTAAATGCTGTTCTTCAATCTGATACACAAGTGCTGTCTAGTCTTTCTTCTGCTAAGAAACAATAGACTATGATTTTCTTCATAGTTCATGAACTTCTGATTTCTATTCTTACACTTTGCTCTGTAAATCAGAGTCTCCTTATTCCTTAATCTATCTGACTACTAGATGAGACAGGTTTAAAAATGAAATTATTCTGAAGAGCAGTCTTTACAGTTAGCTGCCTCTGGACATGAATCCATAAATTAATATAACAATAAAGAGGTTAAGTGATCAACCTAAGTCTCTCAGCTGTGGGTACATTTATCTCAGCTGCTGCTTTTTTTTTCTTTCAAAGAGAACTTGGGTATCTTATTCTGGGAGGGAAGCCAGGTATCATGGCTAAATGACTCTAGGTCCTGTTGTTAAATCACAGGAGTTATCTTGTTGCTGAGCACACATTTTATGGTTATTAACTTTAGCTCTCATAAAGAGCTGATACCCAGGGAGGCATATGCTGGGGAGGAATATATGTAGTCATCTATTTCCCATCAGTACATTTCCTCTAAGAAGATACTTCCTGCTTGGAATTTAATGACCAACTGTGCTGGTGTTCAAAAAGATATTATTTCTTCTCTTTCAACATCTCTCATTCATTCATTCATTCAATACTATTGTGACTCCATGAGATAGACACTGTGCTAAACTACAGAAATATAGCATTAGACAGACACAGTCTTCTGTCAAAGGCCGTATATTCTTAATTCAAACACTATTTATTCACAATAAATAGTGACATATACAATTATAGGAAAGTAAAAGGAATAATGGGAGCACCTAGGAGGAAACCTTAATCTGAATCTAGGGGAAGGCAGGACATCAAAGAGGGCTTCCTGGAAGAAGTAGCACCTTGGTTAAGTTCTGAAATCTAAAATGCGATAATCTTAGTGAATTGAGAATCTGAGGGTGTGGGCATATTGAGAAAGGGGAAGGACAAAGATTCAGGGCCAAGAAAGAGCATGTCATTCAAGGAATGAAGAGTTTTCATTGTGAGTAGAATGTGGGGTGGATGGGAAAACTGTGGGCAGAGATTGCAACAGACCCCACATAATGAAGAATTTTGAGGCCACTTTAAGAAGTATGAACCTCACCTTGAAGACAAGAATGAGATATTCAAGGTCCTTAAACTCGGTCTGACATGATCAGATTTGCGTTTCAGAAAGATTTTGCTCTTTATTCTTTTTTTCTTTCCTAACATATGCAAGATATGTGTTATGGAATATATCAAGATAGACTGAATGTTTAAATATGATTATTCTGTGGAAAAGTTTGGAAACAGCTCAATAAGCTCTAACAAAAGATACATAAATCACAAATCATAAATTGGACACATGACATCCAAGGCACAGTAAATATGACAGTGGCCTCCTGATTACTTTGTTTGGAAAACACTACTGATTTATTTCCCATCATAGTGATATCATGTACATCTTATGAGATCTGCTGTTGGATTAAGCAAGGAAAGGAGTCACTCTGCATCACCCTGATGAATTATATCTTTTGATTGCAAGTGACAGAAATCAAACTCAATTTATCTTAGGCATGAAAGGGAATTTATCATTCCATCTGTTGGAAAGCCTGGAGTGATTGGAAGCAGATTCGATTTATCTCTCTGCTTGTTGGCTTTATTTTCTCAAGCATTGTTATCCACAGGGAAATAGGGACAACTTCTGGCTTCTCTGGTATGTTAGATTAAATTATGCAGAAGCAGATCTTGAAAGGAATTTATTAGGAAGTGTTTCTGGGAAAATCTGGTAAGGGAGTAGAGATGGGGCCAGAGAAGGAAAGGCAGACAAACTAAGGTGCACAGGTGTGAAATCAAGTGAATCCCCTTGGCTCAATCCCCCATGAGGACTCCAAAATGGAGATTTCCCCTCAGCCTTGTCCTGATAACCAAATACTAGTTATTAGTTAAGAGCTGCTTGCAGGGAATGATAAATTTCTAAGATCTTTCAGCTAAATATGTGAACATACAAAGTGAATCTCACATCCTGAGGGCAATCCTCCAACCAAGCGGTACGGGTGTATGAAAATGGTAAGGAGATTTATGAGAAAATGGTGAGGTATGAATACCATCTACTACATCTTCTCTTCCTTCCTACCACTCTTTCTTACTCTTACCTCTCTCTCAACAAAGCAATTCTAGACTCAAGTCTCATTGTCAAGCCTTAGGTTACACTCGCCCTGTAAGTGTACATCGTTTTGTATCACTATGACACAAAGTAGTGATAAAATATTTTGTCTGATCAAGTTTAGGTCATGTGTCTATATGAAAACCAGAGTAAGAGTGTACCTTAGTAGAAACATAGGAAAAGAAATACTAGGCAAACAGATACCATAGATATTTACTAAGCTTCCCATCTCACAGGTCTTATATTTTATCCTAAAGCCCTATAGAACTAGCTCCCTGAAGGCAAATTGCCAGGAAGGCTGAGTCCAAAGTAGTGCTGTACTAGTTTGGGCCCTTTGTTGCAAAAAAAAAAAAAAAAAAAAAAAAGGATATAATTACATCTGGTTAACTTAGGAAGAGAAAGCATTCATAGCTCACAGAAATCTAGGAAGCACGGAGAATTAGAATTGGCAGGATTTGAGAGAAATCTTAACAACCAATTTGCTAAAACAAGAATGATCAGATGGTGCAGTCCCCACCACATACCTGTGTACCTACCATCACCAGTGACAAAACCAACATTGCAGGGCACTTGCTAACATGCCAGGGTCCCCACAGCACCTGGGACATTTGTCTTCATGCCACCAGATATTCTCCTCTGTAGCTCTAACTGACCTTTGTTCATGATAAATATATCTTGAATATATTTTATTTACATTCTCCTGTGAGTTGGACAGAAGGACATGTGATCTAGAAGAAGCACTAAATCTGGCTACCAGTTCACAATCTGGAGTTCTCAAATTGAGAAAAACATTTTAGAACTCATGACAAGTGCATTATCTTTTTTACTCTAGCTACCCTTTTTCCTGGCTATGGAATTATGACTCTAGGGTCAGTGCAGTATATGAAGAGGCAATATATTATTACTAATTTTTTAATTTTTAAAAATTTTTTATTATACCTTAAGTTCTAGGGTACATGTGCACAACATGCAGGTATGTTACATATGTATGCATGTGCCATGTTGGTGTGCTGCACCCATTAACTCATCATTTACATTAGGTATATCTCTTAATGCTATCCCTCCCCCCACCCCGCCACCCCACGACAGGCCCTGGTGTGTCATGTTCCCCTTCCTGTGTCCAAGTGTTCTCAGTGTTCAATTCCCACTTATGAGTGAGAACATGAGGTGTTTGGTTTTCTGTTCTTGTGATAGTTTGCTAAGAACAGTGGTTTCTAGGTGCATCCATGTCCCTACAAAGGACGTGAATTCATCCTTTTTTATGGCTGCATAGTATTCCATGGTGTATATGTGCCACATTTTCTTAATCTAGTCTGTCATTGATGGACATTTGGGTTGGTTCCAAGTCTTGCTATTGTGAATAGTGCCACAATAAACATACGTGTGCATGTGTCTTTATAGCAGCATGGTTTATAATCCTTTGGGTATATACCCAGTACTGCGATGGCTGGGTCAAATGGTATTTCTACTTCCAGATCCTTGAGGAATAGCTACACACACTGTCTTTCATAATGGTTGAACTAGTTTACAGTCCCAACAACAGTGTAAAAGTGTTCCTATTTCTCCACATCCTCTCCAGCACCTGTTGTTTCCTGACTTTTT
>NW_016807068.1:729329-765705 GCF_001698545.2 Rhinopithecus bieti
AGCAAATCAATAAACGTAATCCAGCATATAAACAGAACCAAAGACAAAAACCACATGATTATCTCAATAGATGCAGAAAAGGCCTTTGACAAAATTCAACAGCCCTTCATGCTAAAAACTCTCAATACGTTCGGTATTGATGTAACGTATCTCAAAATAATAAGAGTTACTTATGACAGACCCACAGCCAATATCATACTGAATGGGCAAAAACTGGAAGCATTCCCTTTGAAAACTGGCACAAGACAGGGATGCCCTCTCTCACCACTCCTATTCAACATGGTGTTGGAAATTCTGGACAGGGCAATCAGGCAGGAGAAAGAAATAAAGCGTATTCAGTTAGGAAAAGAGGAAGTCAAATTGTCCCTGTTTGCAGATGACATGATTGTATATTTAGAAAACTCCATCATCTCAGCCCAAAATCCCCTTAAGCTGATAAGCAACTTCAGCAAAGTGTCAGGATACAAAATCAATGTGCAAAAATCACAAGCATTCTTATACACCAGTAAAAGACAAACAGCCAAATCATGAGTGAACCCCCATTCAAAATTGCTTCAAATAGAATAAAATACCTAGGAATCCAGCTTACAAGGGATGTGAAGGACCTCTTCAAGGAGAATTACAAACCACGGCTCAATGAAATAAAAGCGGACACCAACAAATGGAAGAACATTCCATGTTCATGGATAGGAAAAATCAATATTGTTAAAATGACCATACTGCCCAAGGTAATTTATAGATTCAATGGCATCCCCATTAAGCTACCAACGATTTTCTTAACAGAATTGAAAAAAAACTACTTTAAAGTTCACATGGAACCAAAAAAGAGCCCGCATTGCCAAGACAATCCCAAGCCAAAAGAACAAAGCTGGAGGCATCACACTACCTGAGGCAATATATTATAATTGGTGCTTGATGTACCCAAATCATTGAGCAAACAATACATTATATGTTTTCTCTCTTGGGCATTTGTTTTACTGACCAATGAACCTATCTAGAGTTCTAAGCCAAAGAAAATGACAGACATATGTTACCTACCTTTAGTACACGTCTCAGAACTTTCTTGAAACACAAAACCCTTTGTCTTCCTGGAGGGAATGAGAAAAGCACAGCTTGCTCAACTAGTCTGGCCCTTGGCACAATTTTGGAGGTGAAATTGGGTTCAAGAGTCATAGTCTCCCCATTGTGTATTCTCCTGTCTCTTCTATGGTGCCTTCATTGACTACTTTTCTTTTGATTGCCTCTTAAATGTAAGACTTCCTATGATTTTTTTCTTGGATCCCCTTCATTCTACTCTGCCCATGTCATCACATCCCCAGTGATGCTTTCACTAACATTTTCAGTCACTCAACTCACAAATCTCTATGCCCAGACCTAGGATGCTAGATTTCCACCTCATGTCACAGCACTGCTATTCACCTACTATCCCAGGCCAGAGACCTGCATGTCATCTTTGATAGCATCAGTCCTCTTACCAAATTCTTGAACAGTCTGAAATTGAAGGGGCATACACCTAAAATGGTTTTAGATTTTTTTCAGAATCTCTGCCTTCAATGGTGCTAAATTAAATCTCCTTTTCTTCCTCTGAAGAACACCTTGGGAAGGTTCTATACCTCTTGGTTGTTTGTAAACCATAGTATTGTACAAGTTAAAACTCCACATCTGTCTGTTGGTGGTCACTCTTCCTGACACTGTTCGTAGAAGCAGATGTGAATTCTTCAGAGTTTGGTTGCCTGATATGAGAGCTGTGGCTTAGCTTAGCCTTTTGTTTGTTTCTGTGTTTTAAAATAATTACTGGACAAATAAAAATTGTATATATTCAAAGTGTGCAACATGATGATTCGATATATGTGTACACTGTATGTGTGTTACTTACCATAGTCAAATTAATTAACACATCTATCACTACCCGTAGATACCATTGTTTGTGTTTGTTTCAGAGGGAGGGTGAGGACACTTAAAATCTGCCTTCTTAACAAATTTCAAGTAAACAATAGAGTATTATTAACTATAGTCACCATGTTATATATTAGATCCTCAGAACTTACTGTATTTATAACTGGAAATGTGTAGCCTTTGACCAGAAACTCATTTTCTCTTCCCCCCAAATCCTTGTCAACCACTCTGCTTCTATAAGTTTGAGTTTTAAATTCCACATACAAGTGAGATCATACAGTTTTTGTCTTTCTGTGTCTGGCTTATTTTGCCTAGTCTTTCTTTTGACCCCTACCCCTTATCCTTCATCCCAGCCTTTAATTTCCTGTGCCTGCACAGTCTCTTGCTGCTTGCTCAGGTGACACTGGAGGCAAGAAGACTTGTTGGAAAGTTCTTATAATAGTCCAGAAAAAGAGAGGACCTGAAATCATGAATAACAAGGGACATAATAATGGCAGAAGTAACAGTAATAGCTATTACTTTGGCCTCTCTACTGTATGCCAGGCACTTTATTACATCCCTTCTTCTTCCCATAGTTCTGCAACGTAGGGGTCCTTTTCCACTTTTCAAAGATGAAACTCAAGGAGGTTATGTGTTTATCTAAGGATTTTATATTTAATAGGTGGCGAAATTAAAATTAAAATTCTAAAATGTTTCCTTCTTTCCGTTTCTACATTTCATTACAATACAGATTCCTGGGGCAATACTTAATCCTATACTTAAGTCAAGATCTTCAGAAAATGTCCTGAAAATGTTTATTTTTAACAAATATTTTATGTGATTCTTTTGATCAGGTTAATTTGGGAAAATTAGCCTCAAATTAATATTGAAATTCCTTAGCCTCGGCCTGCAGAACTTGGGCCCTGACTATGTCTCCAGAATCTCTCCTTCCAGTTCCTAACACTAGTGGAATGTTCCAGCAATTCCAGTCCTCTGACTGTTCCCTGGAAACACTATGCATTTCAATGCCTCCAGCTCTTGGATGTACTGGTCTCTCTTTGGGGAATGCTTTCTTTGGCACTCCACCTTTAAGGTTCTGCTCCATCGTAATAGTCCCTATGAAGCCTCTGGCCAATGTTGGGCTTCTTTTCCTAACTGTTCCAGCAGAGTTGCTCACTCCTTCCTCTCTGCTTCCCCCCGTATCCATACCCACATCATCAATTACACTTGCACAGTGTATCACAATGTATTCATTTAAATATTTGCTTTTCCCAATAGGTTGCATGAGAGTCTTAGACTCCAAAGAGCCTACTACAGTTAGTGCAGTTTTTAAGAAATGTACCAGACTTTTGCCTTCCCTACTGCTGTTGGTGGCAATAGTCTGCTGCTGTCATTTTGCTTTTGTTTATCTCTGCATTTATGTGTCTATCTTTTCATATTACTTCTAAGCATGTAGGCAGGAAACAGAAATTTGAACAAAAAGAGGTAAAGGTGGAAAAAGATATAAATAGGTATTTAGAAAGAAAATACCAAAGAAAGTATCCTTGTTTTTCATGATTGATGGTTTCAGTTTTCTGCATGAAATAGGTGAGGTTACCTGCTGTGATATAATTGAAGGAGATTGCGGGAAGGGATAACAAAGAGTGGGAAAGAACTGACATGGATGTTTAGGAAAATTAGAGAACAAAGCTCTCCCAAACTAGGTGGGAGAACATAGAATTTTCCTGAGATGGTGACATTTTCTTCAGAAGTTCTTGGAATTCCGGGTGTAGGAATGGAGAAGACAGGTACAAGGACTGACCCCAGAGTTGGTGTCTGCTGAGTGGGTGTGAGGAGAAGGAGATGGTGCTTGAGAAATGATGATGTTGATGGGAGGCGTATTCAGGTGAGCGTGCAAATAGAGATGGAATAAGGACAGGAACACATGGCTGGGGGAAAATAAAAGCACCGATGAGCATTTCTGAGGAACTGAAAGTATGGGGAGCTTTAAAAGAGACATTTGTGTCAGGTTCCTAGTGCTGCTTTAACAAATTACTACAAACATAGTGGGTTAAAACAATAGAAGTTTATTCTGTTACAGTTCAGGAGACTAGACCTTTGAAGAGTTTACGGGCCTAAAATCAAGGTGTCTCCATGGCTAGTTCCTTCTGGAGGATCCAGGGAGAAACTGTTTTTTATCTTGTAACTCCTGGTGTCTACATCATTCCAATCTGCTTCCATCATCACATTGCTGTTTCCTCTTCTGCAGTAGTAACTATCTTATAAGGATGCCTGTCATTACGTTACTGGTCCCACCTGGATAATCCACAATGACTTCCCTATCTCAAGATCCTTAATTATATCTTTAACTTTTATTTGCCATATAAGGTAATAGATTATAGGTTCCAGGGTTTAGGATGTGAATATTTTGGGAGATGGGGGTGCTTTATTCAACCTACCACAACATTGTATGCCAATTGTGGGTTATTTTTGTTTAGACTTTCAATAGTGGAGCAGTTCCCAATGAAAACAAAGTCCAAAGTGTAGGCATGAGTGGGAGTGAATGAAGGTCATTGAGTCAATCAAGAAAGCAAATAACTGGAGCATCAGATGAGCCATTTTTCAGAACACCAAAGCCACCAGGATATGGAGCATGCTTGGCATGCACTGAGACAGTGGCTAGTAACTTGCCCCAGGTCACACAGTTTGTAGGCGGTAGAACTGATTGCCTTTATTACTTTTATCAAATATTCTACTTTAATTTCTGGGATATCTATAAAAGAAAAGAAGACAAAGAGAGGAAGGAAGTCTATTTGCTGTCTGTGCCAGAGCCAGCTTGATTATTTTTCTCCATTTGTATGCCTTCCACCCACTTTCCCACCTCCAGATCTATTCTCAGTCCTTCCCTGCCCTCTCAGTGCCCAGGAGGCCAATCTTTACCACTTAGATCTCCCAGAGTCTCCTGTTCTCTGGCTTCTATTTGGGCTTACCCATGGGAGGCCTCCTGCAGGAGTCAGAAGGGACAAGTATTGATGTAGTTATGTGCCTACCCCCTTCTCCAGTCCTGACTACTGTGGTTCTGCCAGGGACTAAGTATTTCTACAGACAAAACTCCCTTGCGGTAAAGCTGCTTTCACAACTCCAGGTGTTTCTGACCTCTGGTAACTCTTTTCCATTGTTAGCCTTATCAGGCCCAGCTTCCTGCTCATTGCTTGATTCGGTGTTTCAACATCTGTCGTTGGTTTCCTTGACCCTGTCAATCCCTCTGTAAATGATCTCATTTACACTGTCTTCCGTTAAGTCCTTCTGAATGTTTGATCTATTCTCTGCTGAGATTCTGACTAGTGTGGTATAATTCTAGCCCTTCACAATATTTTCCTTTATAAATTATCATTATAATTTGGTATTTTTTCAGAAGTCCCTTAGGTCTCCATTCTTTTGGTTATGAAGTTAATAAAGAAATCTCAATTTGTTTGTCGCTCTTGATAATGCTTTTTGTTGTATAATTTCAGCTTGTCTTCAAATACAACTAACAGAAAACATTACCAAGTTTGAGTAAACAAACTGAAGTTTATTTTTAATGACATAATAAGGACAGGTTATATGGTTAGATGCTGACATTGGTTCATTGCCTCAATATTATCAAGGCTTTGGCTATGACCTCTACGATTCTTTGGTTTTCCTTCATGGATACAAAATGGCTACTAGAACTCCAGGCTTCATATCTGTATTCCAGATAGGAAACAAAGGAAAACATGGCACCACTCACATTTATCCCATTGTGTTTTCAGAAAAGCAGTTGCTTTCCCAGAAATATTCTCTCTTCAAAAGACATCTATTTGTGCCATATATATCAGAACTGGCATGAACAGCCACCTCTATATGCAAGAGACTGGGAAAGAATCGAATTTAACTTTTCCTATAAAGGATATGGGCAAGGGAAAAGAAGTTTGGAAGCAGATGTTAATTAAGCAGGGATGTCATTGACACTATCTTTCCGCATAATCTTAGCAAAGCATTTAAGAGCATGCATTCTTGCTCTGTTGCCCAGGCTGGAGTGCAGTGGCGCGATCTTGGCTCACTTCAAGCTCTGCCTCCCGAGTTCATGGCATTCTCCTGCCTCAGCCTCCTGCGTAGCTGGGACTACAGGCGCCCGCCACCATGCCTGGCTAATTTTTTTGTATTTTTGGTAAAGACGGGATTTCACCGTGTTAGCCAGGATGGTCTTGAAGGAGCATGCATTCTGAAGTCAGAGTGCTGAGTTCCAACTCTAGGTCCACAATATTCTATCTGTGTGAATTTGGGAAATTACTTAACCTTTCAATGCTTCTGTTTCCTCAACTGCAAATGGAGATAACAAAGATATTTTTCTATAAGGGTTACTATTATGACCAAATGAGTTAATATGTGCAGCATTTAGAACAGTGCTTGGCACCTGGCGAGCACTATATAGGTTTTTATGTAATTTTAGTGTTGTTCCTACCAAAACACACAAAGAGGAGGCCGCAAGAAATAGAAAAAGTGGGGGCCAATAGGAAATAGCGTGAATAAAGTTTAGGCAAATTGCGAAGCTGAAAATATTCTCTCCTTTCTCTTCTCTTTCCCTTTCATTCCTAATCATAACCTTCCAAGGCTTGCACAACCACTCAGATTTCTACCCCCCTCTTGCCATGTAGAACTTGCTGCCAAGCATACTGCATGCATTTGCATTGCACCCAAAAATCAGTCCACAAATATTTTTACGTTATTACTTTGTTTCAGGGGCTGGGAAAGAATCATGAGTAAAATAGCAGTGGCTCTGTCATGGTGTTTCTTACAGTGCAGTTGGAAAGATGATATTAAAACATAGTTAGACAGAGAATTAATTGGTATTTGATATAAGCAAAACCAGAGATTTTAAGTACCCTGTGAGAGCATCCTAATCTTAAGAGCCAGAGAACACTTGCCTGAGGAAATGACACTTGTGCTAAGACCCAAAGGTGAGGTACTTAGCCAGATAGAGAGGTGGGGTTGGGACAGAGGAGTAGAGAGTTTCAGTAGAGGAGAAGGTTTAAAAACCTAAAGGTTAGTGTGCCTGAGAAGCTATGGACCTATCTCTCCCTCTTCTACTTCATCAAGAATGCCTTTCCAGTCTGTCTCACTTCTTCTGAACTGCTACTAGCTAATAGTTGATTGTGAGTTATTTGGTGAAACTCTAACTGCCCAGGCCATTTATGAACCTCAGAATTTTCTCTTCCCAGTTTCTCAGAAGAAAAAAAAAAGACACTGATGAGCTATCCACACTAAAGTATTAAAGATTTCTAAGTCTTGATATACCCTGCTTTCAGTTTATCGATATTTGAACAAGAAACTTCTAGGTACATCAATGTTTGCTTCAGAAAGAGAGACTTTGATAAGTGGGAATTTCAGCTATTTAGGAATTTATTGTATTGTAGGGAGTTGGTGGGGATGAGACAAGATTATTCATGTGATGCAATAAAAACCACATTGTCTGAAGGTAAACTTGTAATTATCTCAAACATGTTGGTACTAACAATGACATGAAGAACTTTATGATTTAGTATTAATTGGAACATAATCATTCATTATTCATTAATACAATTAAAGATTTATAATATTTCCTTTTATGAGAATCAAAACTTTGAAATATTATTTAGAAATTAAGAATGGAAATGGATTTTAATTTTCAGAACTTGACAACAGTGAATACAAAACATAATTTTATTCTTTTCTCATTGCTGAGCTGTGCCTTAACCTATAGTCAGCTCTTTCAGCAAAGCAATTGCTTTCTAAACTGTGTTGTCCCTTTGCCTTTACTCCAGAGCTCCCATGTAGCTGGCAAGTATAGGGAATGCTAATATTTTTTACTTCTATTTCTTTCTGAGGGAGAAGGATAAATTTTAAATTTTGTAATGTTATATCTAATCATAAATAAGCAAAGAAGGCAAATGCCACATTTATGAGGATCTAAGGATTAAGGGGAATCGTGAGTGTTGTAAATAGTCAATGCAGGTTCTTCAAGATGACTTTATTAAATTAACATAGAATGCAGAAGCACTTGTCAGTATCACACAAGGTATCAGACTGGATTAATGAAAAATTAATTGGTTCCCCGATTCACATTGGGGTTTGCAAATTTGAAACTCTTTCAAATGATTGTCTTCTTTGTGTTGTTTACAGCTAAACATTCATAGTTATTCTAGCTCCCCTCCAGGCTGATAGCTGCAACTTCTCATCATGAGTTATATCCAATTGTTTCTGCTCTACCGCAGTTATCTGCCTTTCTCATGGTATATGTATATATTTATGTGTACTTTATCTTATTCCAAAATAACTGACACACTTCAATATATTGGACAGATTACATGCTAGATTTTATGATTTCATGATCACTTTTGATTGCTCAGAGGCTATTAAAAACTTTCAATATTTTCACTTGAAAAGGTAAATATTCAGATTTTAAAAAAAGTTTTAATTCTTGCTAAATATACAACCTATTTAATAAGCTGGTATATCTGATGCAGAGTTGTAAGTCTGGTTAAATTTCAAAGTCTGCAGCTATTACTAGGGAAACCACTGTCTCTTTTGTCAATTAGCTGTTGGGGTAAAACTTAGCTCCTGAGAAACCTCTAATTGGTAACTCCTTGTCCTAGAAGGTCTGTCAGAGATGTGAATGTGTATCCATCACCTCTCTTGTGGCAGTCGATGCTAGCTACATGCAACACAAATTCATTTCTCCAAGTGCAAATAACAGAAAATGTTGAGACTTTCAAGCCCTCTTGGGAGTAAAAGGTATTCCATAGATACTGATTTAAATTGGTTTACTTTTAAAAGCAAATAGAGAAAAATTGCAAGGGGCATTTTAATTGCTGATGACCAAAAGCTGCATACAAACTTTAGCTTTCAAATATTAAATGATGATAGTCAAACATTTTATTAAAGCAGAATAAGAAAATTCAAAATTAAAACATTACTAAATCACAACTCAGTGTTTGTATTTAAAATTATTGTAGTGTATGTATCAATTTGTACTAAGTACCACATAAATGACAATACCCAAATTGTATACTATTATTTCCATCTCCTCATTATCCACATCAGAGAAAAGTGTTATTGATACTATTATTCATCTTTTACATAAAAAATGTATTGAGCTTCTAATATGGCTAGAAACTATCTGAGGCATTGTTGATACAGAACATAGTCTCTGTCCTGAAGAATTTACTGAAGTCCAGTATTATAATCACCCAAAAAAGTCAGAATTTACATAATCAGAAAAGAAAAGTTACTAAATAAACAAAGAGAAAAAAACAACCACAACAATCATAACCAAAACAACATTTAGCCAAAAACAACAACACTGGAAAGAAGGTTAATATAATTTCAAAAGTTACTCAATAATATTTAAAATGTTGAGTTGACACCCAAAAAAAAAGACATGCAAAAAAGAAGGTATGGCTCATATATAGAAAAAAAACTTATCAGTAGAAACTGTTCTTGAATAAGTCCAGATTTGGACTTACTAGAAAAAGACTTTAAATAATCTATTGTAAATATGCTCAAAGAACTAAAAGAAGCCATGTATTTTTTAAAAAGGAAAGTATAATATAAGACTATCTCACTAAATAGTGAATATCAGTAAAGAGACAGAAATTATATAGAATACTACATATTATATATATAAATATATATAAAGTTTAAAATACAGTAATTAAAAGATACCACTTAGAGAGCTCAAAACGATTTAAGATAGCACCCTCCACAAAAAGAAACTGTAAAATGAACGATAGACAATTGAGATGGCCAATCTGGCGGTACAGGAAAGATATTAAGGAATAATAACAGAACCTGTCACCGTCAAGTTACGCACATACACTCAATGGGAGTTTCTGAAGAGAAGAAGAAGAAGAAAGAGTAGAAGAATATTAAGATTAATAATGGTTGAAAAACTTCTCCATTGGTGAAAAACATTGATCGGAAGCTTAAATTCAAAGGTGAAACCTTAATAAAGATCTGTTTCTAGACTGCTATAATCAAACTATTAAAAGACAAAAATCCTGAAAACAGCAGAGGGAAATATCTTATCACATACAAGGGATCCTCAATAAGATTAAAACTGATTTACATCAGAAACCATGATGATCAGAAGGCAGTGGGATGATATATTTAAACTGCCAAAGGAAAAAGACTATCACCCAAGAGTTCTATATCCAAATATCCTTCAAAACTGAAGGATAAATTAAAACATTCACAGAGAAATGAAAACTAAGAAAGGTTGTTGTTAGCAGACTTGTCCTACAAGAAATACTAAGGGAAGTCCTTTAGGCTGAAATAAAATGACAGTAGACATTAACTTGAATCCACATGAGGAAAGAAATAGCACTCATAAAGGAAACAATATGGTTGTTAAAGGACAACTGTATAACACAATAATTATAAAACATGTTTAAAGGCATATTATATATAAAGATATAATTTACATGACAATAACACAGAGAACAAAAACAAATGGAAGCATATTGGACCAAAGTTTTTATATACTATAGCAATTAAGTTAGTACTAATCCAAATCATGTTGTTTTAAGTTAAGATGCTAATTGGAGTCCCCAGGCAACCACTGAGAAAATAACACAAAAATATATAATTAAAGAAACAATGATAGCATTAAAATAGTACTGATAGGGTTTGGCTGTGTCCCTACCCAAATCTCATCTTGAATTCGCACATGTTGTATGAGGGACTTGGTGGGAGGTAATTAAATCATGGAGGCAGGTCTTTCCCATACTGTTCTCATGGAAGGGAGTAAGTCTCATGAGATCTGATGGTTATTATAAGGGGGAGTTTTCCTGCACAAGCTCTCTTTGCTTGCTGCCATCCATGTAAGAGGTAACTTGCTCCTCCTTGCCTTCCACCATGATTGTGAGGCTTCCCCAGCAACGTGGAACGTAAGTCCAATTAAACCTCTTTCTTTTGTAAATTGCCCAGTCTTGGGTATGTCTTTATCAGCAGCATAAGTACAGACTAATACAGAAAAGTGCTACCAGTAGAGTGGGAAGCTGCTGAAAAGACACCTGAAAATGTGGAAGCGACTTTGGAACTGGGTAACAGGCAGAAGTTGAAACAGTTTAGAGGGTTCAGAAAAAGGCAAGAAAATGTGGGAAAGTTGGGAACTCCTTAGAGACTTGTTGAATGGCTTTGAACAACGGCCTGATAGTGATATGGACAATAAAGTCCAGCCTGAGGTGGTCTCAAGTGAAGATGAGGAACTTGTTGGGAACTGGATCAAAGGTGACCCTTGGTATGTTTTAGCAAAGAGACTGGCAGCATTTAACCCCTGCCCTAGAGCTTTGGGGAACTTTGAACTTGAGAGGTGGTTTAGAGTATCTGTCGGAAAAAATTTCTAAGCAGCAAAGCATTCTAAAGGTGACTTGGGTGCTATTAAAGGCATTCAGTTTTATAAGGGAAGCAGAGCATAAAAGTTCAGAAAATTGGCAGCCTGACAATGTAATAGAAAAGAAAATCCATTTTCTGAGGAGAAATTCAAGTGCTTGCATAAATTTGCATATGTAATAACAAGTCAAATGTTAATCCCCAAGACAATGGGGAAAATGTCTCCAGGGCATGTCAGAGGTTTTCACAGCAGCCCCTCCAAAGGACAGGCCTGAGTGTGGTGACCTAAGAGAAAATGATTTTGTGCACCCAGGGTCCCTGTGCTGTGTGCCATCTAGGAACTTGGTACCCTGGGTCCCAGCCACACCAGACATGACTACAGAGAGTCAAGGTACAGCTTGGGCTGTTGCTTCAGAGGGTGGACACCCCTAGCCTTGGCTGCTTACAAGTGATGTTGAGCTGCGGGTGCACAGAAGTCAAGAATTGGTTTGGGAAGCTCTGCCTAGTTTTCAGATATATGGAAATGCTTGGATGCCCAAAGTTTGCTGCAGGGGTAGGGCCCTCATGAATCTCTGCTAGGACAGTGCGAAAGGGTAATGTGGGGTGGGAACCCCACAGAGACTCCCTACGGGGGCACTACCTAGTGGAGCTGTGAGAAGAGGGCCACCATCCTCCAGACCCCAGAATGGTAGGTCCACTTATGGCTTGCACTATGCACCTAGAAAAGTCACAGACACTCAATGTCATCCCATGAAAGACACCAGGAGGGGGGCTATACCCTGCAAAGCCACTGGGGCAGAGCTGCCCAAGACCATGGGAACCCACCTCTTGCATCAGTGTGATCTGGATGTAAGATATGGAGTCAAAGGAAATCATTTAGGAGCTTTAAGATTTGACTGCCCTGCTGGATTTTAGACTTGCATGGCACCTGTAGCCCCCCTTTTTTGGCCAATATCTCCTATTTGGAATAGCTGTATTTATCCAATGCCTGTACCCCCATTGTATCTAGGAAGTAACTAACTTGCTTTTGATTTTACAGGCTCATAGGTGGAAGGGACTTGCCTTGTCTCAGTTGAGACTTTGGACTGTGGACTTTTGAGTTAATTCTGAGATGAGTTAAGACTTTGGGGGACTGTTGGGAAGGCGTAATTGGTTTTGAAATGTGAGGACATGAGATTTGGGAGGGGCCGGGGGCTGAAAGATTTGGTTTGGCTCTGTGTCCCCACCCAAACCTCATCTTTAGTTCCCACATGTTGTGGGAGGTACCTAGTGGGAGGTAATTGAATCATGGGGGCCGGTCTTTCTCATGCTGTTCTTGTGATAGTGAATAAGTCTTATGAGTTCTTATGGTTATTATAAGGGGGAGTTTTCCTGCACACCTCTCTTTGCTTGCTGCCATCCATGTAAGATGTGACTTGCTCCTCCTTGCATTGCCATGATTGTGAACTTTCCCCAGCCATGTAGAACTGAAAGTCAAATTAAACCTTTTTCTTTTATAAATTGCCCAGTCTTGAGTATGTCTTTATGAGCAGTGTAAAAACGGACTGATACAGGTAAAGTGGAAAATCTCTATTTAACACAGAAGAAGGGCAGAACAGAAGATTAGAAGAACAAGAAAAGTATAAGATATATAGGAAAAAAAAGCAAAATGACAGGTATAAATCCTACCTTATCAGTAATTATATTAAATGTAAAGGAATTAAATACTCAAAAGCAGAAGTTGGCAAAATGAATTAATAAAACATGGTCTTACTATATATTGTCTAGAAAAGACACATAATCAGACTCAGCAAAAGTATAGAGCAATATCACTTTTGAAAGAGATGGAAATATATTAAAATATCAGCAACACAAATCCCACAGTGTACAAAAAGGTAATGCCTCATTACTAGTAAAGATAGTTATATATTAGGGAAGTCACCAGTTCAAAACAATAGCAATTATGGGACAAAAACTCATACAATTTTATCAGTATATAAAATATAAATTACAAAATTCAACAGTAGTTCATGATTTTTTAAAACAACTGGCAAGAGAAGAAAACTTGATTACAAAGATAAAAGATTACTACCAAAAAACCTGCATCATATCTTTATTTATTCAGATTATAAATATTTATTTTATACCCACATTTATCAGATATTTGTCTTAAGCATTGGTGACATAGCAATAAAAAGAATCAAGACCTTGTTGTCATGGAGCTTGCAGTCTACTGGTTAAACACTTCTTAAATATTTGTTACTATTTAGAAGAATTCTCATTGAAGTCAAAAACAAGGATGCCTACTCCTGCTCTTCAACCAATTAGAAAACATAAGAGAAAAAATATCCTACTAAAAAGTGTCCAAAATTATGAATTTCACTGGAATTGATCAATATAACAATTTCATGAATTTTATGGCGGCAATTTTAAAGTATTATTAAAGGTCATGTAAAAAATCTGAATAAATGGAGATTTATGCCATGTGTATGGAAGACTCAATATCATAAAAAAGGCAATTATTTTTCGTGGAACATGGAAAGAGAATTCTAAAATTAATATGGAAGACTGAAGGAGTAAGAAAAGTCAAGACTCATTTGAGTGAGGGCTGGGCTGCTAGATACCAAGATTTATTACAACGTTATAAAAATTAGTGATATATTAGTATAGGAATAGAGATATGTAATAGAGTAGAGAATCCCATAATATATACATAAATATATAAAGATTTGACAGAAATGATAGAAATGATGTTATAAAACAGTAAAAAAAAAATGATAGGCTATTTGAAAAATGGTGCTGGTGAAAAATAAAATAACTAGCTTGTCTCAATTGAACAAAATAAGAAAATGGTGTTGGAATTAATGAATTTCCATTAAAACAGTGAAATTGGCCCCAATTTCACCCAAAACACAAACATTAACTTCAGAGAAACAAAAGACACAGCTACAAAAAAATTGTTAGAAGAAAACGTGGGAGAATATATGCTGCCATGTGGTTGGAAAGATATTTTTAAATAAGGCACAAAAGCACAAACCATATAAAAAAGATTGATAAATATGTCAATTAAAATGTAAAAATTTGTATTTCAAAAGATATGATAAAGGTAAAAAAACAGTTACAGGTCTGGGAGTAGATATTTGCAATATATACATAACAATTATTACTCAGAAAGTGTAATAAACTGCAAATCAATCTTTTAAAAGGGACAATTATGTTTACCAACCAATATTACTTTCCTTCATACAGGATTTCTCTAAACATCTGAATTAGAAGAAGTCATTCTTAGACTCTTAAATTCGGGTTTTTAAACATGTTTCTTAAACATCAGTCATTGACTGTTTATCCTACTGCTGAGAATATGGAAACTATTTTTTTATTATGTGCAAATGCAAGAAAAATGCTTATTTTAATTAAGGAAGATCTAGATCCTTCCTGTCAGAAAATTTATCTGGTACATAAATATATCTTACATATGTTGTAGTTAACTTAATTGTCTGCATCTTGGTACTGTTATCCTCCTGTCACTGGGTTTAATTACATTGCATTATGACTTGTAATTAAGCAGAACAAAACATCATTACATCATTAGTTGGTTTTATAAGGCCTTGAAACCGTTTACTAAGACCTCCTGTTTGTATTACAGCTATTTTCACTATGATCAATATTCATAAAATTATTTCTGATCTGTGAATTGTCAGGTACACAGTTGCAAATTACCTGAAATTTGAGCTCAAAATCCACTAATGCGCTTTGATCCAGTTGGGCAAAAACCTTCTATTCATGCAAATGACCACCATTTTGTATCAATCTTATCTTAAAATTTGTTCTGTTCCAAATAGGAGTACTGAAAGTCTTAAAGTAACAACTGGTAAACTCATTTTGACTGAATAGTCTTTATTATGCAATTAACATAAAAAGAAGCTGCCATTTAGAAACAGCTGAGTTGTGTCTTTCAGTGACTCTTGATACTGCCAGGGCATGCATCTTGTACATCTTTACATGATGCCATGAGCAGTGGCATGAGGGTGAAAATAGATCAAAAGGTGCTTAAGCTATACTTGTGACTATAATCTAACATTTATATAATTGTGAAGTACTGTACACATCTTTCAGTAAAGCCACCATGCAGTTGTATGCCTAGACTTCTTGCACTGACATTGTATTCCTCCCTCCAACTTGACGGTTATAGTTTCAAGCTGTCCTACTATCGTATATCATACTATCCTTCTATGGTATATTGTAGAACCAATATATGGAGATACCCTACTTAATCCCAGGAACTATTTTACATATCCTGTGTCATTTAAATCTCACAACAACCTTGTAGGTAGGCTATTGCAGTCTTACAGACAAACGGACTCAGAATCTGATAAAATTTTTTGCTTAATAGAAGCTGGCTAGAAAGTGACACATCTGCTGTTTAAATCTAGTTCTTTCTAATTCCAAAGCTATTAACCATTTTTTCCTCCTGTTTTGACTTTCACGAGGTTGTTTGTTGTTGAAATTAAATGACCAACCCATATCTATTACATGAACACTGAGGTTAATTGCAGGGTGGCTTCATCCAGCCAGGGTAACTGCATGTGTCTATAGACCTCCCTGAAGGAATGGTGTGGATGAAACTTTAAGATCCCCCCTTCATCTGGAAGTTGAGAAGGGTAGATAAGACTCTTGGATACTAGGTATTTAAGAACTTTCTCAGATGAAAGGAAGCTGGGAACAAAGTAATAAAGAATGCCTTTTAGGATTCACAAAATTATGAGAAGTCGGCCACATACAGTAGGTCAGCTTTTTTATGTATTTGCTCCTTTTCTTATTCATTGAACTGTGAAAAGAAAATATCTTGGACCTCCAAAATCACTAAGGAAATCTCAAGCTGGATACTGCTTAGGGCAAACCTGCCTCCTATTATATTCAAAGTCATAGAGCATTACAAGAAGTGTATTATTATTATACTTAAGTCAGAATATTAAAAGAGGAGCTCCAAAATATCTCTTTAGGTTCATCCTGCCTAATTCACTTTGCCTTTGTTTACCAAACAATATTACTTTTTGTTGAAGTAATATTAAGTAATATTACAAAGGCAGCCTTTGCCATGACTTTTCTATTCATAAGATAAACTTCTAATGATTGTGCTCCCCATCCTGTAAAATAAAAACATTTTTCTTTTAAACTTTTATTTTGAAATAATTTTAGATTTACAGAAGAGTTGCAAAAGTAGTACAGTTTTTACATATCCTTCATCCAGTGTCCCCAAATGCTAACATTTTATATAACCATGGTATATTTATCAAAACTAAGAAATTAACATCAGTACATTCCTATCAACTAAACTTCAGATTTTGTTAAAATTTTATCCGTTTTCCTACTCGTGTTCTTTTTCTGTTTCAGTATCCAATTCAGAACAACACATACACCTAGTCATCATGTCTCTTTAGTCAGAGGACACAGTTTTTAATGTTGAATAGTAATAATGGCAAAGATGTAGAAGACTCATACAAGATTGTTGTGGGTGGAAGAGAAAGCACATTAATCAACTTCGTAAAATTTCATAGCTAAAAAAGGAATTCCTGAGTCTCTCCAGGAGGAAACAATATTGGAAGAACCCCAGGAGTCTGTCTTCCCGATTGCCCTGTTTTCTACTTCTCCTAAGGATGAGATGAGGTCAGTGTCATTGTGGTGCAAGCAGCAGCCTCTTGCTCCCTCTCCAACATGTCCTCAAGCGTTGCCTGTTTTCCTCTGCTTACTCCTCCATGCAGTCAACTCACTAGAGCAGAGCATTTTTAGCTCTGTGGAGGGAAGCCCACAGTCCTCCAGCGGATCTCCCTGTAAGTAGAAGGATGAGTCAGTTCATATTAGGTAGTACAAAGTAGAAAAACTCACGTTTAGGGTGAAAAGCTAATATTTTGAGACTCACAATTCCACATATTTTTTGTGTTTATTTTCATACTAGTTAAAACGTAAAAAGATAAGGGGTATAATTAGCACCTGCAGAACCTCCAGCAGAGATTGCCATCTAGGCCATGGTTTGCTTGCTTTTTGGTATAGTGTTATAAAAGGTAACCTAAATTGTTGAAAACAGTTTTCTTTTAAAGACATAATTAAGAAACGTTTCTGTAAAATAAAGCACTAATATATTGTCAGAATTCTTTATGCAACAATTTAGTAATCATATATGTGCATGTATGCATATGTATATACATGCATATTCTGACTAATACACTTTTATATGTACTTGTGTCTATGTACATACACATACATAAACTTATGTATGTACATATATATGCATGTGTATGTGCATACATATGTACATATATACACATGTACATATATACAAATACACATAGATGCTTATATGCATATATAAACATATGCAAATATATACCTATATACTTTTTATCCCATGTGTCATATATATTGGATAGGGTAGGTTTCACTATGATAACAAACTGAAAATCTCAGCAGCTTAACACAATATAACCTTGTTTTCTACTCAAATTATGTAACTGTTTTTGGTTGACATGGGACTCAACTCTAGAGTCACTCAGAAACCCAGACCAACAGGGGCTTTACTATGTGGTAGCTGCAACATTTAGAAAATGAAACTGTCTCGATTACCAAAAGAAAGCCTGGATAATTGAACATGAGATATCCACAATCATAGTCACACATATTAAAAGTGATAGAAAAAAAACCACATTTATTTTTGCACCAACCTAATAATTTTCGTTTACAATTTATTGGCTAGATCTAGTCACAATACTTTATTCAATTTCAAGGAAGACAATCACATTCTCTAGGTATATAGAAGAAGAGAATAAAATATTGGTAAAAAATATGTACGGCTATTTGGGAAAAACCACCTATTTGAATGAAGCTATTTTCCTTTGTGCATAAGTCAGGGTAAGTAACACTAGTAGCTATAACAAACAACTTTTAAATTCCAGTGACTTGATAAATATTTGCTATGTTAATTATGTTTATTATGTTTGCTTATTTGATGACATAATGCAGTTGGCAGGAGACCCCTGCTCTAAACAGTCAGATTGGGACTTCAAAGCCTAACATTTTATGACATAATAAACACTGCAAAATGACAACAATAAAGAAGTGACAGTATTTTTCCTCTAGATTCAGTGAGTAGGATGATTCAACTACTTTGTCTTTTAACAAATTAAGTGAGCAACACTCTGAAGGAGATTGCTCAGCCACTAATCCCCTCAGTGCTGAAGTACTGTGATTTTTTTTTTTTTTTTTTTTTTTTTGGTGGGGTAGAAAGTAGCAGACTGATTCATAAACAGTTTTCTGGAAGAATAACGTAGTCATTCTGGCTTATCTAAGTTCTGGCAAGACCTATTATAAAAAGAGTACTTTAGAGGAGTTCTGTAAGAAAAATTTACTTCCTTAGCTTTCCTTCCTTATCCTCTATCTCTCTTGCCTCGTACTTAGTTCTAAACCTTTCAGCTAGTCCAATACATTTGCTACCGACTGTAGCTGAGGAATTCTCATACCTCCTGTGTCCTTAATATATAATGTCCAGTTATTCAGCATGAACAGTTTGAAGTTTGGGGCTATTTGTTCTCCATTTTCTTAAATAAACAAAAGAAAACCTAACTCAGTAGTTTTAAAACCTGTAAATAACTTGTAGGTTCAAAACAAATCAAGATTCAGGCAACTTCAACCAGGATTTATTTGAAATTATGTGGGGCCACTTAAATATTGCACAGAACTAAGACAACTATGTACAAATTTCTTTCAAAGTTACATTATCTTCAAGGTTAGCGTTGTTTGGAGAGATTCCTGGTCTAGTGTGAGAAATTCTTGGTAGCTGTTCCGGTCCAGTCGTTAATTGTCTTTCTGACCTTGAGTGAGAATTGTCTACTAGATCATTCTCAGCCCTTTCGGCTGTAGTGATTTGTAAGGTGTTGACTAAACTGGCTGCAGCAACCTTTATAGCGTCCTTAAGGTTCCTAGGTTTTCACTGTGTAACCAGAACCATGCATCTGAAATAGTTGATTAGCAATCTGGATCTGTATTTTTATTAACTCTACAGTTGGTTGAGTTTAATTACTGTGGCAATGCTCAATGTTTAAAATCACCTGATGGCAGGCCCTTGGTTTGCCTCATTCTCAGTGCTATATATTCACCTTTTTGTAGTTAATTGCAAGATAGAAAGCAGAATAACTGAATAGGAACAAAACCTGGGAACTCCATTTTATAGAGTATTTATACAAATAATCTATGTCTAGACAGAAGAAAAGATATCCTGAAACATTAATCCTCTAGCTGAAGTAAATAGGGCATTATAATTACTATGATAACAAAGGCAATGGCAGAATGCAATAACAACCATCTATCAATTCTGGGAAAGAAGTGCAACACCTGACCAGTTCAAGCATTAGGTATCACATGACCTGATGTCTGAATATATTAGTTAAACCTAATAAGACAGATACACTTCAATGGCAAAGATGGTTTGTTCTGTTTTTCTGGTATATTCACCAGTATCAACTAATTATGGATTGAGAGCACATTATTCAACTTTTCCAAATCTATTTAAAGCCTCTGGAAAATTACTGGGTTTGCATTAGATGTTATTAAAAGTTCCTTTTAGCACTAATCATCCAGTCCATTTCTCATTCTTTGATACTTATGTTATCAGAGTCTTGGGAGCAGACAGCTTTTCACGTCTTCCATTCAATATAGTATCTCTACATAGAACCAACAATCTTTGTTCATTCGTGTTTGACAGCATACTACTGGGATTATGATCTTATGTTTTGATTTCTTCTTCCAGACTTCTGCATGCATTTATGTAATATTTTTTAGTTGAATAATTTACAGTGGTAAATTCTGGATCAGCTTTCTTATTCCTTGACTGTGGTTCCTACTTCCAGTTTTATGTAAAAAGGTTAGAATGAATCATGAGCAAGTTGGTGCTTTTGTCTGCCACTTGGGAGCTCTGACTCTAAAGTAAGATGTCTGGGTTTGGAGCACTTAAAGACAGTTGCACACATTAAAACATGTTTTTGAGGACATGAATTATTTACCAGAATGTTTGATTTATTCTCCTGTCTTCACATTGTTTCAGAAAAGTATTGCATATCTCCTTTACCCTGTGTGATCAAATGCATGAATGACTGTGTTCATGATGAGGTGGAATACAAACAGGTCCAGTGCTTCCCTAGGGTATCATTCTTAGGTGCCACTTGTGAAATCTTTAGCTGTCTTAATTCCAGGAGAAAAGACAAAGGCACATAAATGCATTGTTACAAGGCAAGACCACATACTAGCATCACATAAAGCCTTTGTTTGATGTCTGGTTGTTCAGGCATATATGACACATTGAGTACAGATAACTGAACACAACAATTGTGTGAAATCAGAGTAATATGTCCCAAAGTTCCATTATAGAACATCTCAGGAGAAAGACCATCATTTTAATGACTGGGAGTAGAGGTAAATAAAGGTAGAATGAGAATGCAGCATATCTGAATTGCAGCTCCTTGACGGAAATTTACTAAGATTACTGTAAACTTTCTATCTTGTTTTTATAACATTTAGCCCTCCTTATTTTATGTCTTATTGTCTCCACCCCCCAAATAACATGACTATAAAGTATTTTTCACTTTGGATTTGACTGTATACAAATCCTCTGAGTATTTTCATCTTGAGTGTTGAGAAGGTGTGTTTTCTTAAGGTTGTACTAGATAATGCCTTCTTGCTACTAGGTAGAGCAGAAACTTTCAAGAACAAAGAATAGCTTTTTAGGAAAGGCTTAATCAGTTGTGTTTCTTCAACTGGGTGAAGTACATAGGATCACTCCATGAGATTAGAAGCCAGTTTCCTGCTCAGCAAAGCTCAAAATGACATGGGAGCAATGTAGCACTCTCCACCGATAAGGTACAACTGACCTTCTTTCTATTGCTCTTGTGTTACAAAAATGAGGGACATTATTGTAATTTAAATGTCAACTTTCAAACTTGAAATGACATAGTAAGCATAAATATTCACCATGATATACATCAGAGTTCTTGACTCAAGGGCAGTAGATAATATTTTCCACATTCTCTTGACCTTCTGGGTATAACATCAATCAAATATATTTAACAGAAAAAATTCCTAAACCAGTATGTTTGGTTGTCAGGTTCATAAAGAAGAGAATGATGGTAATGAATTTTGCCGGAGTCTGGGTAATTCCCTAGCCTCATGGGAAGCTGTGTTGTGCCTGAATCCATTATTTTTTTATTCATTCTACTATACATGTCATACTTCACTCCAGTATCTGGGGGTGGGAGGTGAACAAAGCATGTTAATTCAGGTCATAGTCAATTCCTAAACACTACAGATTGATGTTTTCTGAAATGCCTCAGTGCATTCATTCATGAAAAAATATTTATTCTGCCCTAACTACCTGTAAGGAAACAGGTGCTTGGGATACATCAGTGAAGTGAATAAAGATTTTAAACCCTTATGGAGTATACAGTTGATATGGTTTGGCTCTGTGTCTCCACCTAAATCTCATCTTGAATTGTACTCCCATGATTCCCATGTGTTGTGGGAGGGACCTGGTGGTAGATAACTTGAATCATGGGGGTGGTTTCCCCTACACTGTCCTCATGGTAGTGAATAAATCTCGTGAGATCTGATGGTTTTATCAGGGGCTTCTGCTTTTGTATCCTCCTAATTTTTTTTCTTGCTGCTGCCATGTAAGAAGTGCCTTTCACCTCCCACTATGATTCTGAGGCCTCCCCAGACATGTGGAACTGTAAGTCCAATTGAACCTCTTTTTCTTCCCAGTCTTGAGTATGTCTTCATCAGCAGCATGAAAACAGACTAATACAGTGAATTGGTACCAGTAGAATGGGGTATTGCTGAAAAGACACCCAAAAATGTGGAAGTGACTTTGGAACTGGGTATCAGGCAGAGGTTGGAACAATTTAGAGGGCTCAGAAGAAGACAGGAAAATGTGGGAAAGTTTGGAACTTCCTAGAGACTTGTTGAATGGCTTTGACAAAAATGCTGATAGTGATATGAATGATAAGGTTCAGGTTGAGGTGGTCTCAGATGGAGATGGGGAACTTGTTGGGAACTGGAGCAAAGATGACTCTTGTTATGTTTCAGCAAAGAGACTAGCAGCATTTTGCCCCTGCCTTAGAGATTTGTGGAACTTTGAACTAGAGAGAGATGATTTAAGGTATCTGTTGGAAGAAATTTCTAAGCATCAAAGCATTTAGGAGGTGACTTGGTTGCTGTTAAAAGCTATTCCATTTTAAAAGGGAAACAGAGCATAACAGTTCAGAAAATTTTCAGTCTGATGATGCAGTAGAAAAGAAAAACCCACTTTTTGAGAAGAAATTCAAACTGTCTGCAGAAATTTACATAAGTAACAAGGAGCTGAATGTTAATCCCTAAGACAATGTGGAAAATATCTCTAAGCCATGTCATAGGTCTTCATGGCAGCCTCTCCAATCACAGATCCAGAAGCCTGGGAGGTAAAAACGGTTTTGTGAGCCAGGCCCAGGGTCCTGTGCTGTGTGCAGCCTAGGGACTTGGTGCTTTGCATCCAAGCCACTCTAGCCATTGCTAAAAGGGGCCAAGGTACAGCTTGACCCATGGTTTCAGAGGGTGCAAGCCCCAAACCTTGGCAGCTTCCATCTGATGTTGAGCCTGCAGGTGCACAGAAGTCAAGAATTGAGGTTTGGGAACCTCCACCTAGATTTCAGAAGATGTTTGGAAATGCCTGGATGCCCAGGCAAAAGCTTGCTACAGGAGTGGGGCCCTCATGGAGAACCTCTGCTAGAGCAGTACAGAAGGGAAATGTGTCAGAGTCCCCAAACAGAGACCCTACTGTGGCACTGCCTAGTGGGGCTGTGAGAAGAGGTCCACTGTCCTCCAGACCCCAGAATGGTAGATCCAACAACAGCTTGCACTGTGTGCCTGGAGACACCACAGACACTCAGCTCCAGCCCATGAAAGCAGCCCAAAGAGGGTATATACCCTGCAAAGCCACTGGGGCAGAGCTGCTCAAGACTATGAGAACCTACTTCTTGCATCAGCATGACCTGAATGTGAGACATGAAGTCAAAGGAGATCATTTTGGAGCTTTAGAATTTGACTTCCCCATTGGATTTTGGACTTGCATGGGCCCTGTAACACCTTTGTTTTGGCTAATTTCTCCCATTTGGAATGGCTGTATTTACCCAATACCTGTACTTCTATTGTATCTAGGAAATAACTAGCTTGCTTTTGATTTTTTCAGGGTTGTAGGCGGAAGGGACTTGCTTGTCTCAGATAAGACTTTGAACTGTGGACTTTTGGGTTAATGCTGAAATGAGTTAGGAGTTTGGCAGACTGTTGGGAAGGCATGATTGGTTTTGAAATGTGAGGACATAAGATTTGGAGGGGCCAGGGATAGAATGATATGGTTTGGCTCTGCGTCCCCACCCAAATCTCATGTTGAATTGTACTCCCATAATTCCTCCATGTTGTTGTAGGGACTCCATGGGAGATCATTTGGATGATGGGGGCAGTTTCCCTCATACTGTTCTCATGGCAGTGAATAGGTCTCACAGGATCTGATGGTCTTATCAGGGCTTTCTGCTTTTGCATCCTTCTTATCTTTTTCCTGCCACCTACATGTAAGAAGTGCCTTTCACCTCCTGCCGTGATTCTGAGGCCTCCTCAGCCATGTGGAACTGTATGTCCAATTAAACCTCTTTTTCTTCCCAGCCTTGGGTATGTCTTTATCAGCAGCATGAAAACAGACTAATACAACAGTCTTCTGGGGAAAAACAAAGAATAATCAGTAAATGTAATTTTAAAATTTTATTAAGTGCTAGAAGGCAATACATGTAATTTTTTTAAAAAGTAAAGGAGCATGATAAGGGGACTCAGGAGTATGGCACAGAGGGAGAAGTGAAGAGGGCCATGTACAGGTTACAATATTAAGTGGGTTGTTAGGGTAAACTTCAATGAGAAGAATACCTTTAAGTGAAGAGTTGAAGGAAGTGAGTCAGTTCGTATGCATACTTGGGAGAAGGTTCAGAAGAGGGAACAGCCAGATCCATTGCCATAAGGTAGAATAATGCCTACTATGTTAAAGGAACAGCATGGATGGCCATTGTGGATGGAGTGAATTGATTCCTAACTTAAACATGTGACTGTCTTCTAATGCCCAACTCGGTCTCTGAGGGTAGAAGGATTGGGTTCAATTAGCCTACAACATGATGAAAAAGGAACCATAAATATTGAGCATCTAATATATGCCAGACACCTTACATGTTTCCTTATTTCATCTTTACATTAATGTATTGAGACAGTTATAATCACCATTTTGCAAATTGGGATAATAACATGTAGGTAAGTTATATGATGAGATAGATCAGTGTCACAAAGCTGTGAAGTAGTGAAGATGGATTCTTAGGATACCTTCAAATCCTAAGCTTTTTGGCTGCAGCACCCAACCTCACTAGTGTTCATTGTATTGAAGTTCAATTTCTAAACAAAGTAGACTGACAATATCTAAGGATTACTAAAACTCAGCTCCAGGGATAGCAAGCAGTGCCACATTGGCTACTAGGTCCAAAAGTGACTGGGGCTCCCTCTTGTTTTCTCTCTCTTACCCATTTCCCAGCATTCCTTTTCCTGTTTACAGGAAGAGAAGTTATTGAAGATGACCTCTGTACAGATCACAGACATCATTAGTTGCAGACAACTCTTTAAAATCACCCTCCAAAGAAAGTCACATGAAAAGTCTCCTGCATGCTAAATAGTGTTCCCTTTAGGGCACATTCCTGAGCAGTCATGTGATAGCACCTGCCTCCTCCTCCCCGTCTGTAACTGCTGTGGGTATTCTGGGAGCAGTCAGCTGGGGCACCCAAATAACAGCTGTTGCCAGCAACCCCCTCAGCCAGCTGCAACCAAAAGTTGAAATCTACCTATAATAATATCATATTTTAACCCTTTCATGCAACTTTTAGCATAAACTGCAGATGTTTATTCTATGAAATTTCAATTTTGACCAGTGTGAAATTTGTAATCCTTTCTTCCCTAAAGACATACATTATCTGTTTTCTGTTAAACCCTTTTGTTACCTGTGCTTGACCACCTCTCTAATTGCCCTAGATAATAATAGTAAATTGAGATTACAGTTTTCTGCATGCACATGTGCATCATATACACACACTTATTTACTTATGCTCTACTTGTTTCACATAAAACATGTAAAAATGTCTGTGTACATACAAGGTGACAAGGTTAAAGCTGAATCCACTGACTAAATAGTTGAGGTTTGAAGAGGAAAGCAATGGCAGGAAAGATAAGAAGAATTCAAGTCAGATTTTTGGAGATCATGGTATAGACAAACTCTCATGGCCACACAGTTAACTACCTAGCATGAATTTGTGCTATTGTGGAAAAGAGGTGAAAAAGCTAGTAACATGGGAAAAACTGGACCTCCTTGTGTTCAGTCTTAGCAGAGTATTACAAACAAAAGCAACACAAATCCAACTCTGGTTAGACCTTTGTATTAGTCCGCTTTCACACTGCTGATAAAGACATACCCGAGACTGGGCAGTTTACAAAAGAAAGAGGTTTACTGGACTTACAGTTCCATGTGGCTGGGGAAGCCTCACAATCATGGCAGAAGGCAAGGAGGAACAAGTCATATCTTACATGCATGGCAGCAGGCAAAGAGAGCTTGTGCAGGGAAGTCTCTTTTTAAAACCATCAGATCTCATGAGACTTACTATCATGAGAACAGCATAGGAAAGACTCGCCCCCATGATCCACTTGCCTCCCACGGGGTTCCTCCCACAACATGTAGGAATTGGAGATGAGATTTGGTTGAGGACACAGCCAAACCATATCAACCTTCAAAAAGGATGAACTCAACTTCAATTCCCTACTGTGTGATGAACTAGACACTGAGCAGCTCTCCAGAGGTAGCACAATTAGATTGTGGCTAATGTATTACAAATATACCTTTTGAATATATTTCTGGCTGTCATGAAAATAAGCAGCTCTTGACAATAGTCTTCGTTCTTGGAACTACTTTATGTCTGAGTATCTACTGTAGTGTCACAGATTATTATCCTTCAGGGAACTTGGAGGAGCTACTACTCTTACGTATGGAGAGTCCATAAGATTTTTCTCATGATAGGTAAGACATCATTTATTTATTGGTGCTTTCACAATTTTTTATTTTGTATTTAGTTGTCTTTTTATTTTGATGTGTAAACTTTATAGTTTTAATAGTATGATCATGTAAGAGAAAAAATGGCATTTATTTCAGTCATTCCTTTAATTCAGGCTTGTTTGTTTAAAAAACAAATTGAAATATTTGAAGATTAAAACAGAAACTCCAAATTTTATTAATTTAAGGAGGAAAGAATTCAAAATTTAAGTCTCAAATAAATCATTGTGTATACAAAGATTTAATACAAAGCTTTATTAACTAGCTAATTAAATGATATTAAGCTTGTGGCTGGTAAATTAAAAGCAAATAATCAATTTTACTTGAAAATAAAAGCTTTTGGGAAAAGGTATGAAGCAAGAAGTTTCTCTACTCACTCTTATATTGGACATTTGCAAGAATGGTTTTAATTATTTAGTAAATCCAGACATTAGGAATTTATAGTAAAGAGTGCACACTGAAGCTAATAGAAATATTATGCTTAATATAAAAAAAAGCAAGAAATCAAATTTGGGAAAAATCAGGCACAAACCACCAAAATGGTTTATTTCTTTTAATTGTGATGTAGGCTAACAGAATGAAAATTAATAATCATATAATTTTTAAGTAAAATTATTAGCCTTTTGCATTTTTTGTTGCACAGAACCCTAATCCAAGGATTTACTTTTCAAGCAAGATAGGATTTTTCCAGTTTCCCGGGCTAACTCCCTGATGATACAAAAATAAACTAATGAATGGCTCAGAGTTTATGAGTCTTTCTCCAAGACAATTTGTTTTATTGGAATAATTGGGTGGCCCAGAACTTTGAAGAATGCTTGTCATTTTCAAATAAAATTACTGATATTTTGGACAATTTAAACTGTTCATTTGCTACTATTTTCTCTCTAATATGATATACCATTTGGAATCTACATTTTGTTTTTATGTTGTAATTCTGCTTTAGAGAAAAAATATATATTGGATACAAATATGGACTGGGTATGTTTATTGCAAGCTATTTTTTCTTCCATATTTGTTATTATGAGTGAAAACTTCTATGATTCTTAATATAATGCATTTTTCCTGTAAAAAGTTTATTATTTGATGTATAAAACTTACACTTGTATGTTACCATCCTTCTTGGGCTATTATTATCGAATATTAAAGTATTACTTTCATTTCAAGAACTTTAGTAAGAAGAGAATGAAATTCGGGGCTTTGCCCATGAAGCCAAGCAGATGCCTGTATTTAAAAATAATAAGCATAATGAAAAATTTCAGTTGAAATCTAAATAAATCTATGCATTTGCATGTGCCTTTATTTCTCTAGTCTATGTTAAGAGAAAAGCCAAAGAGAATGATAGGAAAACAAAACAAACAAAAAACCCTCTGACTTATATATTACAGTTTTAAAAGGTGCATTCACTAGATCTCAATATTTAAGGAGGCATTGCTTCTGAAATGTCCAGAGGAATTTGTATGTTAACACCAATTTTGTGTGTGGAGGTGATGTATTAGTATGATCTGGTATGTCTTAGAAATGTTTCTTTTTTTTCCAAACTGATTATGACACCCACTCATTTCAATAAATTAGCATTATCATCTCAACCAAATCATCTTGAAGTGACCTCAGATTCTCTTATTAATGCATGAGCTATGTTTGAAAAGTAATTAGAATTAACATTTCTGTTTCCTATCATCCAAATTAGCATTAATTGCTCACATAACATTTTGTTTACAGCACTCACCAGACATGTTAATAATCCTAGTAAAGACATGGATAGGAAAGGTCCAGAGGAGGGGAAGAGATAATATGCATGCTGAAAGGAGGGAAACCACAGCTGAACTTAAAACTAATTTATGGAATGTGATCATATTTGACAAACAGGTTGTCCATAAAGGCAGGACACTTCCACTGTTTTTTGTTTTGTTTTGTTTTTGAGATGGAGTCTTGCTCTGTTGTCCAAGCTGGAGTACAGTAGTGATCATGGCTCACTGCAACCTCCGTCTCCTGGGTTCAAGTGATTCTCCTGCCTCAGCTTCCCGAGTAGCTGGGACTACAGGCGCTTGCCACCAGGCCCGGCTAAGTTTTTGTGTTTTTAGTAGAGACAGGGTTTTACTGTGTTAGCCAGCATGGTCTTGATCTCCTGACCTTGTGATCCATATCCCAAAGTGCTGGAATTACAGGCATGAGCCACCACGCCTGGCCAGACACTTGTACTTTTAATACCTGTTTGCATAAGTGTCAATACTTCACAAACAAGGGATGTTCCATGAAGAAATCTGTGTGGTGGTTGTAGGGGTGAGGTGTGGTTAGAGATGGAGATTTGGGAAAATGGAAATTATAGTAAACTTCCTGTTTCCCAGGCTGTTTCCAAGAACAAAATCTGAACTGTAGGGAGAGAAATGGTTATGGAGATAGATAGAGATAGAGATTGAGATAGGTAGAGCTAGAGCTGCAGTTAGATGTAGAGGTAGAGCTAGAGCTACAGTTAGATGTAGAGGTAGAGCTAGAACTAGAGCTAGATATAGAAATGAGGTAGAGATGTAAGTATAGCTAGAGCTAGAGGTAGAACTACAGGTAGAGCTAGAGAGCTAGGGATAGAGATGATATAGAGGTAGAGACAGAAGTAGAGCTAGAGCTGGTACCAGTACTAGAGGTGGAGGTAGGCATACAGCTAGACGTAGAGGTCGTGTAGAGATAAAGGTAGAGCTAGAGCTAGAGTTAGGGATAGGGATAAGGATAGGGATAGAGCTAGAACTAGAGCTATAACTAGAGATAGAGCTAGAGGTAGAGGTAGATGTAGAGATAGAGAGAGATGAAGGCAGAGGAAAGGGAATGGAGAGGGGAGGAATAATTCATAGATGATTTTATAAGAACGCATTATATTTAATAAATATCAAAAAGAATCATCTAGAATATATTTTTAAACCTTCACAAATCATTAAGATATTGACATAAAACCCAAGAGATTATCAATTTTATAAACAGACCATACACAGAAAAAGAAGATAAAGTTAATAGGACTTGTAAAGGCTCTCAACCTCACATTTCGTTCAATAAAATATATAATAGAGTAACAATAAAATACTATTTCCATTGACAATGATAAGGTTTGGCTCTGTGTCCCCACCCAAATCTCGCCTTTAATTTTAGTTCCCATAATTCCTACTTGTCATAGGAGGAACTCAGTGGGAGGTAATTTAATTATGGGGGCAGTTATACTCATGCTGATCTCATGATGTTGAGTTCATTCTCACAAGATCTGATGGTTCTATAAGGGGCTTTTCCCGCTTTTGCTTGGCATTTCTCTCTCCTACCACCATGTGAAGAAGGACGTGTTTCCTCCCCCTTCCACCATGATTGTAAGTTTCATGAAACCTCCCCAGCCATGTGAAACTGTAAGTCAATTAATCCTCTTGCTTTTATAAACGACACAGTTTTGGGTATTTCTTCATAGCAGCATGAAAACAAACGAATACAGATAAGGATGTAGAAAATTAAAACGTCATAGATGTTGATGTAGATATACTTGGGGAAAACTCTCATATATGTGGGGATAAGAAGAGCGTACGCCCTTTGACCTGGCACTTCCACTCCTAGATATTTATTTTAGAGAAAATCAGGCAGATGGGTGCAGGCAAACATGTATGAATGTAATTTTTGTTTTTGCAGTGTTTTTTGTCATGATGAGAGTGGAAATAATTTTCCCTTGGTGGGAGATTGTACAAACAAATTATGCTTTATTCAAATTATGGACTACTCTATAGCAGTTAAAATTAACAATTTAGAGCTCCATGTTTCAATATGGATAAATCTCAAGAAACATAATTTTGAATAAAAAAACAAAAATGCAAATTATACATATAATATGAAAATGTATATGCAAATATAAATTCACAAAACAATAGGACAAATTTAATTGATGTATATAGATATAGTAAATGTACAAAAACATGTATGGAAACAGTACATAACAGCTTCTGGATAATAGTTATATTTGGGGGTGGTCTTGGGGGAAGAAGTAAAAGAGAATGGGGGGGTTGTTTCTGTGATTTTTTTTTTTTTTCTTTTACAAAAAGAGTCATGGAGCATCCGGTGATGTGATCCTGGCAGAAAGGCAGGTTTTAATTTTCCCACAATTCCTCCTGGAAAACAAACAAATCAATTAGGATAGCCAATAATAAACGCACTGTGAATGCCTTAAATAAAAGTCGAAGGCAATAAATTTCCATAAATTTCAGATTATGAACAGGAGTGATAAATCACTTACAGCAGTATAACAAGAACAAGAACGAAGTTGTGTGGTAGGAATACTGAAAAATGAATAGGGACAACCTATGTAAGCCACAAACTTGGGGTATAAAAAAAATTTTCTACAAACATCTACTAAAAGAAGAAGATCCTATATTCCTTGGGTGGAAACATGGGAAGATGTGTGAGAATGCCCAGTGAAACTGGGAAAAGTCCTCAGAATCTTCAATTTGCAGATAAGATTAAACAACTGCTTGCAGACATGAAAAGATGATGGTTCTAGGTTAATTTAAATTTATGATTAAATGACCACACAATTAAGCCACTAGCTAATTTCCATTTAGTGTTAAATGACATAATAAAGAATTAGAGAAATCCAGAATGGGAGGCATTCTATAGAACAACTAAACTAATTTCTATAAGTCAATGGCTGGAGGAAAAGGGGGCAGAGGAAGAACTACTCTAAATTAAGAGTGACCTAAAAAACAAACATATTAAAATGTGGACCTTGTTTAGATTTTAATTCAAATAAACCAAAAACACAGTTTTGAGAAAATCCATACATTTAGTTAAGACCAGGTGTAAGATTATGCCAAAGAAACATTATGAGTGATAATATTGTGGTTTTGTAGTGGATCATAATTTTTAGAGTTACACTGAATTATGATGGGGTAAAATAATACCATCTGATATTTGCTGAAAAATACTTCAAATAAGAAAAAGAAAAAACATGTTTTAAAAAACAGGTTAAGTAATCCCAAGTTACAGTAATCTAAACAGTGTGGTACTGACATAAGGACAGTCATATGGATCAATAGAATAGAATAGAGGTCCCAGATAAACCCTTGTGCACACAATCAATCGATCAATCAATCTTTGACAAGAGTGCCAAAACCATACAATGGTCTTAAAGGATAGTACTGTTAACAAATGGTGTTAAGAAAACTGGATATTCACATGTAAAAGAATGAAGTCAGATCCTTACTTTACACAATATACAAAAATAAACTCAAAATGAATTAAAGACCTAAGCATAAGACCTTAAAATATAAAACTACAATAAGAACATAGGAGAAAAATTATATAACAGTGGATATGGCAATGTTTTCTTGGATGTGACACCAAAACCACAGGCAACAAAAGCAAAAATAGACAAATGAGAGTACATCAAACTTAAAGCCTTTTGCACCTGAAAGGAAACAATCAGTAGAGTGAAAAAGTAACCTACTAGATGGGAGAAAATATTTCTAAATCGTATATCTGATAAGGAATTATATTCAGAGTACATAAAGAATGCCTATAATTTAACGACAAGCAAATAACCTAGTTAAAAATAATAGGTAAAAGCCTCAAACAGGTATTTCTCCAAAGATTTATAAATGGCTAACAAGTGACAAGATATTCAATGTCATCAACCATTAGAGAAATGCAAATCAGAACTATATTGAGATATCACCCATTAAGGTGGCGATATGGTTCGGCTCTGTGTCCCCACCCAAATCTNTAGAGATGATATAGAGGTAGAGACAGAAGTAGAGCTAGAGCTGGTACCAGTACTAGAGGTGGAGGTAGGCATACAGCTAGACGTAGAGGTCGTGTAGAGATAAAGGTAGAGCTAGAGCTAGAGTTAGGGATAGGGATAAGGATAGGGATAGAGCTAGAACTAGAGCTATAACTAGAGATAGAGCTAGAGGTAGAGGTAGATGTAGAGATAGAGAGAGATGAAGGCAGAGGAAAGGGAATGGAGAGGGGAGGAATAATTCATAGATGATTTTATAAGAACGCATTATATTTAATAAATATCAAAAGAATCATCTAGAATATATTTTAAACCTTCACAAATCATTAAGATATTGACATAAAACCCAAGAGATTATCAATTTTATAAACAGACCATACACAGAAAAGAAGATAAAGTTAATAGGACTTGTAAAGGCTCTCAACCTCACATTTCGTTCAATAAAATATATAATAGAGTAACAATAAAGTACTATTTCCATTGACAATGATAAGGTTTGGCTCTGTGTCCCCACCCAAATCTCGCCTTTAATTTTAGTTCCCATAATTCCTACTTGTCATAGGAGGAACTCAGTGGGAGGTAATTTAATTATGGGGCAGTTATACTCATGCTGATCTCATGATGTTGAGTTCATTCTCACAAGATCTGATGGTTCTATAAGGGGCTTTTCCCGCTTTTGCTTGGCATTTCTCTCTCCTACCACCATGTGAAGAAGGACGTGTTTCCTCCCCTTCCACCATGATTGTAAGTTTCATGAAACCTCCCCAGCCATGTGAAACTGTAAGTCAATTAATCCTCTTGCTTTTATAAACGACACAGTTTTGGGTATTTCTTCATAGCAGCATGAAAACAAACGAATACAGATAAGGATGTAGAAAATTAAAACGTCATAGATGTTGATGTAGATATACTTGGGGAAAACTCTCATATATGTGGGGATAAGAAGAGCGTACGCCCTTTGACCTGGCACTTCCACTCCTAGATATTTATTTTAGAGAAAATCAGGCAGATGGGTGCAGGCAAACATGTATGAATGTAATTTTGTTTTGCAGTGTTTTTTGTCATGATGAGAGTGGAAATAATTTTCCCTTGGTGGGAGATTGTACAAACAAATTATGCTTTATTCAAATTATGGACTACTCTATAGCAGTTAAAATTAACAATTTAGAGCTCCATGTTTCAATATGGATAAATCTCAAGAAACATAATTTTGAATAAAAAAACAAAATGCAAATTATACATATAATATGAAAATGTATATGCAAATATAAATTCACAAAACAATAGGACAAATTTAATTGATGTATATAGATATAGTAAATGTACAAAACATGTATGGAAACAGTACATAACAGCTTCTGGATAATAGTTATATTTGGGGTGGTCTTGGGGAAGAAGTAAAAGAGAATGGGGGGGTTGTTTCTGTGATTTTTTTTTTTTTTCTTTTACAAAAGAGTCATGGAGCATCCGGTGATGTGATCCTGGCAGAAAGGCAGGTTTTAATTTTCCCACAATTCCTCCTGGAAAACAAACAAATCAATTAGGATAGCCAATAATAAACGCACTGTGAATGCCTTAAATAAAAGTCGAAGGCAATAAATTTCCATAAATTTCAGATTATGAACAGGAGTGATAAATCACTTACAGCAGTATAACAAGAACAAGAACGAAGTTGTGTGGTAGGAATACTGAAAATGAATAGGGACAACCTATGTAAGCCACAAACTTGGGGTATAAAAAAAATTTTCTACAAACATCTACTAAAAGAAGAAGATCCTATATTCCTTGGGTGGAAACATGGGAAGATGTGTGAGAATGCCCAGTGAAACTGGGAAAAGTCCTCAGAATCTTCAGTTTGCAGATAAGATTAAACAACTGCTTGCAGACATGAAAAGATGATGGTTCTAGGTTAATTTAAATTTATGATTAAATGACCACACAATTAAGCCACTAGCTAATTTCCATTTAGTGTTAAATGACATAATAAAGAATTAGAGAAATCCAGAATGGGAGGCATTCTATAGAACAACTAAACTAATTTCTATAAGTCAATGGCTGGAGGAAAAGGGGCAGAGGAAGAACTACTCTAAATTAAGAGTGACCTAAAAAACAAACATATTAAAATGTGGACCTTGTTTAGATTTTAATTCAAATAAACCAAAACACAGTTTTGAGAAAATCCATACATTTAGTTAAGACCAGGTGTAAGATTATGCCAAAGAAACATTATGAGTGATAATATTGTGGTTTTGTAGTGGATCATAATTTTAGAGTTACACTGAATTATGATGGGGTAAAATAATACCATCTGATATTTGCTGAAAATACTTCAAATAAGAAAAGAAAAAACAAGTTTTAAAAAACAGGTTAAGTAATCCCAAGTTACAGTAATCTAAACAGTGTGGTACTGACATAAGGACAGTCATATGGATCAATAGAATAGAATAGAGGTCCCAGATAAACCCTTGTGCACACAATCAATCGATCAATCAATCTTTGACAAGAGTGCCAAAACCATACAATGGTCTTAAAGGATAGTACTGTTAACAAATGGTGTTAAGAAAACTGGATATTCACATGTAAAAGAATGAAGTCAGATCCTTACTTTACACAATATACAAAATAAACTCAAAATGAATTAAAGACCTAAGCATAAGACCTTAAAATATAAAACTACAATAAGAACATAGGAGAAAATTATATAACAGTGGATATGGCAATGTTTTCTTGGATGTGACACCAAAACCACAGGCAACAAAAGCAAAATAGACAAATGAGAGTACATCAAACTTAAAGCCTTTTGCACCTGAAAGGAAACAATCAGTAGAGTGAAAAGTAACCTACTAGATGGGAGAAAATATTTCTAAATCGTATATCTGATAAGGAATTATATTCAGAGTACATAAAGAATGCCTATAATTTAACGACAAGCAAATAACCTAGTTAAAATAATAGGTAAAAGCCTCAAACAGGTATTTCTCCAAAGATTTATAAATGGCTAACAAGTGACAAGATATTCAATGTCATCAACCATTAGAGAAATGCAAATCAGAACTATATTGAGATATCACCCATTAAGGTGGTGATATGGTTCGGCTCTGTGTCCCCACCCAAATCTCATGCCAAATTGTAATCCCCACATGTCAGAGGAAGGACCTTGTGGGAGGTGATTGGCTCATGGGGGCAGATTTCCCCCTTGCTGTTCTCGTGATAGTGTGATCTCGTGAGATCTGATGGTTTAAAGTTGTGTGGCACACTTCCCCCTTCTCTCTGTCTCTATCCTGCTGCACCACGGTAAAATGTGCTTGCTTCCCCTTTGCATTCTGACATAATTGTAAATTTCCTGAGGCCTCCCAAACATGCTTCTGTACAGCCTATGGAACTGTGAATCAAACCTCTTTTCTTCAATTACCCAGTCTCACGTAGTTCTTTATAGCAGTGTGAGAATGGACTAATACACATGGCCACTGTTACAAAAACAGAAAATAGCAAGTGGTATTGGAATGAGGAGAAATTGCCATTCTTGTGCACTGTCAATGGGAATTGACAGTGCAGCCACTGTGAAAAACAGTATAGAGTTTCCTCAGGAAACTAAGAAATGCAGTTACCATATGTTCCAGAAATCCCACTTCTGGGTACATATCCAGTAGAATTGAAGACAGACTCTTGATGATATATTTTCATATCCATGTTCATTACAGCATTATTCACAATAGCCAAGAGGTGAAAGCAACCCAAATGTCCATTGACATATAAATGGATACAGAGAATGGCGTATATAGATACAGTGGAATGTTAGCCTAAAAAGAGAAGGAAATTCTGTCATGTGCTATAATATTGATGAACCCTGAAGACATTATACTAAGTAAAATAAGCCAATCACAAAAAGACCAACACTGTGTGATTCCACCTGTATAAGGCATCTAAATTGGTCCAACTAATAGAAAGCAGAATTGTGGATGTCAGGGACTGTGAGGAAGGGGAAATAGAGAGTTGTTTCTCAATGGGTATAGAGTTTCAGTTTTGCAACATGAAAAGCTTTTAGAGATCTACTGCACAACAATTTGACTGTTGTTAACACTATTGAACTATACACTTAGAAATGGTCAAGATAATTTTTATGTTAAACATGTTATGTTAAAATGTGTTTTCTACCGTAATTTTAAAATAAATAAATAAATAAATAAATAAATAAATAGGTT
>NW_016807068.1:766011-800681 GCF_001698545.2 Rhinopithecus bieti
AAATAAATAAATAAATAAATAAATAAATAGGTTCTGTGAATGTGACAAAATCTTGATAATTGTTTTATCTTGATGATTGGTATATCTAGTACTACTTTAATTTTGTGTCTGTATCAAAGTTTTATAATTTTAGGGAAAAGAAATTTGAAACAATTATGACAGAGTATTAATATCTGTTCATTCAGGAAGGGAGCAAACTGGTGTTTTCTGTATGTTTGGAATATCTCATCATTGATAAAATCCGAAAGTAATAGCAGTAGCCAATTGGCAACATAGAACCTTAAGTTTACCCAGTTTGAATCTATGGGTCATAATTCTCAATTATCTGGAGAGACAATCATATTAATTAGTCCAATGAGACCAGTGGAGATTGTATAACCCAAATAGAGTTGCATTGAGGATGTGTGGTCAGTTCTGAGAGAAGCGATATGGGCTTTCAGAGTTTCCAAAAAAATGTTTACTACCGATTAAAAGGACAAGAAGGATTTTCACGGTAGATCAAAAAGTTTAGTAATATGGCCTGGATGTTTCACAGCTTGATGCCACTATCTAGTTGTGCCACTAAGAGATCCAGAGACTCTTATGCTAGTTTTTTCACTTCTCTGAAAGAGAAAAAATGCTTGTGGACTTCCAAGGTGTTTATCACTATACCCTGATAGCTGAAGATTATAAATAATATTTTTATTTAGGGGCTGTTAACAAAGTTGTCAGTTATCTTTATGACCTAGCCAAGATAACTCATTAGCTTTTATACAATGCGATTATTGAAGACATAAAAAAGGTACAAAAAAGTTAGCTGGGTGTGGTGGCAGGCGCCTGTAATCCCAGCTACTTGGTCGGCTGAGGCAAGAGAATCACTTGAGCCACTGAGGTGGAAGTTGCAGTGAGTTGATAATTGTGCCATTGCACTCCAACCTAGGCAACAAAAGTGTGAAACTCCAACTAACAAAAAAGAAAAAAATAGACATTGATAGTAACATCAACATCAAAACAGAATTGCATTTCCCCAATTCAAATAGGTCACAAATGATGATCCAAAACTTAACTGAAGCAAAACAATCAATTACTGAAGACATTTGCTCTGGAATTTTATACCAACTCTTCATTATGGTTTTGTTTTCAACTTTTAAGGTTAGAAGGTGTTTCAGAATGTGACTTAATAAGAATTTTTTAAAAGCTTACTTTTTTTTACTTTTTATTTTGAAATAGTTGTGAATTCATAATTTGCAAAATGGATAGTTCTTGGGCACCCTTCACTCACTTTCTCCCAGGGGTTACATCTTATATTAACTATAGTCCAATGTCAAAACCGGGAAATTGACATTGGTACAATGTGGTGTATAGTTCTATGCCATTTTTTTATATGTATGCATTCCTGTAACAACCGCTAGAAGCAAGATATGGAATTCTTCCACCACCACAAAGATTTGTTGGTGTTAATATTTTACCAATTTATGTCAAATGTAGAAAACTTGCCTTCTTTTAAGTCTCTGTACCCATCTTCCCAAACCATTTATAATATTGTTGTCTTAAATATTTTTTCTACATACATTTAGATTCATATCGGAAAATATTGTACTTTTAGCTTTGACTACTAAACTAAATTTAGAACACACAAGAGGAGAAGGAACGTCTTTTGTATTACTTATATTTGTTATTCTTGATGTTTTAAGATTCCTTCTTTAATCATTTCCATTCGCTTTCAAGGGGGTTTCTTTAGCCATTGTTTTAATGTATGTGGCTTGTGAAAATTCTCTTAATTTTCATTAATCTGAAAATGCATTTATTTCCTTTTCATTTCTGAAGGAAAATGTTGCCAGATACAAAATTTGGGTTTGACAGTTCTTTTCTTTCAGGACTTGAAATTTGTTGTACCATTTCCTTCTGATAATTGTGAATTCTGATGAGCAATCCACTGTCACTCAAATTGTTTTTTCCTCTGATAGTTAAGGTGTCATTTATTTCTTGGTGCTTTCAAGATTTTTTGTTCTTAGTTTTCTTTTTATTTTGATATGGATTAGCATGGATTTCTTGTGTTTGGATTTCACTTATTTTTATTTATTTATTTATTTACTTATTTTTTGAGACAGAGTCTCACTCTGTCACCCAGGCTCGAGTGTAGTGGCGTGATCTCCGCTCACTGCAAGCTCCGCCTCCCGGGTTCACGCCATTCTCCTGCCTCAGCCTCCCGAGTAGCTGGGACTACAGGCGCCTGCCACTACGCCCGCCCAATTTTTTGTATTTTTAGTAGAGACGGGGTTTCACCAGTTTAGCCAGGATGGTCTTGATCTCCTGACCTCGTGATCCACCTCAGCCTCCCAAAGGAAACTATTTTCTTGAGTGCAATTTTAATATAACCTAAACTATATATTCTTGGCCCTTGTTCACAAATAATTCATGACTACAGTTGCAATAGTAGTAGAAACATACTCATCATTCACAGCACATAAATTGAGGCCAGTTTGCTGGGGATAATTTCTGCTTATGTATTCTGCTTTATAGCTTTATTAAACAAAATTTTATATTTTTACTACAATATTCTTAGAGAAAAGATAGCCATAAAATACATAAAATACAGTGAATGTCTCAAGAACCATTGGTATATTTGCTCAGCCGATTTTGAACTCTGTGACCCTAGAAAGTTCACTTAATCTCTTTATAGTTCACATCTCAATTGGTAAAATGGGATGATAGAGGCAATGATTTACTGAGCTCAGGAATTAATACAAAACACAGATTCTTTGTTTGTTTCTGGCATGACATAGCTTTTGGTTATTTCATTGCTCTTTAGTATCATCTATAGAAAGCACACAGAAAAAGGAAACAACGTTGAAACAAATGCATCACTTTTAAACTTTAGTTCCTAAATGTACCAGTAATTATAATTGAGGTATGAACTGCAGTCACTTTTTCTAAGACAAGCTTTCTAAAATTCTATTATTGTCTGAAAACCTCAGTTCTGTGGGTATAGTTTTCCTGTTATTAATAAAGACGTTTGATCCTGAGTTTTAGCAAACAGCCTGACATAGTGAAAGGGGAGAGTGTCCTGGAAAAAACAGGGACTGTGGAATTAGGAAACTGATATTTACCACTGAGTCTGGGCCAGTTTATTGAATGTCTTCAAACCTCAGATTTCTTATTTTTCAGAAAATTGGGACCAACAAAATATACCCTAAAAAGATTATAATGAGAATTTGAACTACATTACTGGTCAGACGGAAATGAACTAAAACATTTTTATCAATATGCCCTAGAGTCCAGGACCTGTGTTCTTTCTCTGAGTACCTGAGTAAGCTCCTACCAACATTTGGTTTTTCAGCAGTAAAACAGAGGTAATATCTGTTCTAACTACCTCACAGAGTTATTCATTGAACAAAAACCAATAAAATTACTTTTATTTATTGCAAAATGATATATAAATAATGTTCACTAAGGTTTTATGGAAGTTTAAAAATTATTAGTTTTTTTAATATATATATTTGAATAGACTTGCTTAGGTTGAAACTTCAATAAGGTGTTAGGTGTCAGACACAAAGAGTTCAATGATCCGCCTTGAGTTTTTCCCCACTGCTTTCTCATTTTGCTGCTAAGGGTAAGCACCAGAGTTGGCCTGTGTCAGAACTGAGAATGAGGAGAGGGCTGCCTTTGCTGCTTCTCACTGTCCCCTGCTTTCTCTGCAGTGCCCACTGTGAGATGCTCCTATTCTCATCCTGAATTTCATCCTTTTGCTCACTACTTCCATGAATTATTCCTTAGAAAGAGCAAAGAATGAATTAAATAATTAATTTTGAGCATTTGCATAACAATACAAAACAATATCCTTTTTAAAGATTTGCCACAATTTTAGTTTTGTGAAAAATGTTGGAGTCATGTATCTATTTAATCACCATTTTCCATTCGGTGTCTTTATGGTGCCTAGTCTATCATATTCTCATTCGTTTTCTGTTTTTCAATTTGTCAATGGCTTCACCTGTGTGCCTTACAATTATTTGGCTCTTTTTATCAACTTCATGAAGATTTGCATATATTGCAAGATTTACAATTTTAGTTGGCACTATGTGTACTTGGCACTGTAATTTTATTGTATTATTAGGTATTTACAGTATCTGGTAATCAGCAATAAACAGATAAAAATGCTTTGACATAATGGATGAAAACACAGGCTAGTGATTAATTTACCAGTGAGCGTATTTGTGCTACTAAGACCTTGCATTCTTACACAAATGCCAATTGCAGGAACTTGTAACGAATGCAGAAGGAGGCTAGCTATGACTGTATTTAAAAAGTACTATTATTATTATTCCCATTTTACTCATGAGAAACTGAACCTTAGCCATGTTGAGGAAGTTGCCAAGAAACGTTTCGTATGGCAGGGTCAGGACTTGAATCTGTATTGGTTTGACTTTTCGAGTTCTTCAGACATCAAAGAACTTACAATTTGGTTATGTGTTTTTGAGGAAGAACAAAGAAGAAATGAGTCAAGATAATACAAGATAATAAAACTGTTAATTAAGTGTACAATTATGTGACCTAGACTATCCGTTTTTCATGAATTCAGAAAGAGTATGGGACCGTAGTATTAGAGTGGGTGGGGTGGAGTGGGCGCTGGATTTGCAGATCATTTGGTAATGTCCTTATTATTTGGATGAGGAAACTGAAGTCAAGACAAGTAAAGTGATTGTCCCAAACTAACAAAAATGGCTCTTACAACTAGAACTCCTACTTTTTTCTAAGATAATTTTGTAACTAATTGAAAATAATATATATTCTAATTGTGAGATTAGGACTTTTTAATAATGTACAACAGGCACTCAAATAATATTTTATTCAATGTCATTTTATTCAACTTAATAACATTGATAAGAAAAAAATGTGATTCCCTGTTGGGGCCACTGTCTGTGTGGAGTTTGCACATTGTTATGTCCAGAGTGGGTTTCTGCTTGGCTACCTGAGATGCTGGGAAGGACTTTGGCCACCTGGGACCATGAACTGAAATAATAGGGTAAATAATTATCTTTCTTGCTTGTATTAATCTTTCTTAAATGAATGTATAGCTTACATTTATCTCAAGGTTTAAGGTTAGAAGGGTTTTGTTTTTTATTTAGAAGTTTGGTGACATTTTTGTGAGCAGAAATACGCCATAATATTTGTCTCTTTTTTATATTTCCCTATGGTAAAATTGACTTCAATAGTCATTGTTTCACTTAAAGTTGCAGTTTTCAAGAATCGACCAATGATGTTATGTGAGACCTTATTGTATATCATAAAGTTTTTCAAACTGGAGAAGAAAAGACCATGAAAGAGAACAGATACTTAGTACTATGGTGACACAGAAGAGGCAAAGAAAAATGTAGAATGATTCACCCATTAAACCTGCCTATATGGAAATTTATATAGGGCACTGTTGGGTCCTGTAGCTAAGGAATTATTGAGTAACTTACACAGTCTGTTAGGGAAGAGAGACACTTCTACAAAGAATACTATAATGGGGTAAGAACAATTTAAAAGGAAAGTCACATAGTGGTATGGCCACTAGGAGTGGGGAGTTATTAATTCAGCCTAAGGGATTCCCACTGATCTTGTTATAATGCTTCACAGAAGTGACAATTAAGTTTACCGGGTACCTGAAGGGCAGGGAGTTATTCCATCTAGAAAGAACTGCAAAGGGGTAACGTATTATAAAGTAAACATGTTAAAGGAATAGCAAGAAATTCAAAGAGGTCCTAAATACTTATGCAAAAGCTTTAGAGATGCGTTTTGAAGAATTTTTGGCTTGTTAAAATTGTAGAATCATTCTGTCCAGAAAGGTTTTGCTAATTTCTAATTTTGCTTAAGTCAAAAATCCTTCAGAATGCATTTCTAATTTTCTGGTGTTAGCATTAGCAGCCTCCACATCAACATTCAAAGTTTAATAATCAGCACAACCTGTAAGTGTTGACCACCCGTGACTAAACGCTGCATCACCTTGGCTATGTTTGCTTTTATGCCTTTGAAGAAATGCGTAGACTTTGCTAGGCTACTCGCTTTTCAGTTATAAAGGGAAACATTTACATTTTACTCCATAAATGTGCGCAATCATTGTGTGTCAATCAAACATAAATAAAACTTAAAGAGAAAAAAATCAATTAGAATTAACTGAAATAGCACTGACTAAATGTGATCTGATGCAATGAGAATCTTCATGGTTCCATTAGCAAAAAAACAAAAACAAACTTCTCTGTATGGTATCTGCAGCTTGCTGTGTGTTTCTCTCTCAGAATATTTATCATTCGTAAAACTTACTTGTTTTTTTTCTTCCAGAAAGCAAACTCTCATTTCTTAACATTTTTATGCTTCTGTAGAACTCTGGCTGTTAAAGTTTACATAAGAACTTCTATTTCATAATAGCTTACCTATTCCCTTCCCTCCTTGGAGCTCAGGGACTAGGTCTTGAGGGGAGGGATGACATATTAATCATCTAGAATTTCCAGTATCTAGCACTTAGTAGTTGTTTAATCAATGAAAAGTGGATGATTGAGAATAAATGAATAAAACTGTTGTGAAAACCCCATTCATCTGAGGATCTATATATTGGCCAGGGTGGGCCTGGTAAGAAGTAAAATTTAGTGTCTAAGAGAGATTACCCTGAAATATTGGAATTTTAGGGAACTAAAATTAGCACCTCTTTTTTTCACCCACTCTTGAACTTATGAAATGAGATACATAAAACAAATGGAGATTTAAACATACTAAGTAAAAAAAAATTAATAGTAACTGGTAAGTACTTTAGAGATTATGACTTACATCTGCTGTCAAAATAGTTCACAGATACTTCATCCCAGGGTTAGGCAGATTAATCTCCAAGTCATCAGCTTAGCTGGACACTCCAGGGTCCTCCTATTAAGTGATAGGCAGTAGAGATATTGTGCTGAAAAAGTCCTGCTTTCACACTGTTGAATGGATAATTTCGATATAGTGTAATGGTGAACTATATAGGGAATTAAGGGAGGACAGGAGAGAGTCTCATAGCTTTGACTTAGAAGGCTCAAGGAATGAAATGTCCAAGATGTGTTTTGAAGGAAGGATAAGAGTTGTCTAATAAAGAAGGGAATGTTCTAGACCAGAAAACCAAACCAAAGAAAACAAACATGAAGTGTTTGAGGCACAAAGCTTTTTGTTTTTAATGATCAGAAGGTAGAAGATGAATGGAGGGAGGGAAGACAAGGAGGAGGAAAAGAGGAAAGAAGGGAATAAGAATGAGACAGGAGAGCTTACTGAGGATGGATCAGGAAGGGCTTTGCAAGCAATTTTATGTACTATCCACTGGACCCTCTCCTACGGGAACAAACAGTGGATAACTGAATGGTTCTTAGCAGGAGGATAGCACAATAGATCTTTCACTGTGTGAAACACTAAGAAAGATCGCAAAATAAACAGGAGGCTTGAACTCCAGGAGAGGCAGGGAAGTTGGAGAGAGGACAACAGATGGGAGACACTTGTAGGATGTAAACTCAAGAGGCTTGGTGGTAGTTTATTTAAAGAAGGGGGGGCCGATGCCCAGGTTCTCTGTCTTAGAGAAAGAGATGATGGGTCATAACATGAGCTACAGCTGCATCTAGTTGCTGTGGATTTATTTGCTAAAAGAGGATTTTTTTTTTTTTCTCAGTTTCAGCTGGGACAAATACTCTCCCATGTTCATCTTTGCCCAACATGTGATCCGGAACAGTTCAATACAATTAGCAACTTCAGATCATTGGCAGGACTGAAATAGCAAAGTGTGATATCACCTACAAATTAAGATGTATTACTAAGCATCCTCAGAGTGCTTTGGATCTGTATGATTAGCTTCCCCATTGATCATGCATTCAGGCTGAATTCTCTGAAGACTGTCCTGTCTTCAGAGAATACAGATGCCTAATAATCCAGATGTAGCTGGTTTAGAGGATTCTACTGCTAGAAGAACATTTTGACTCTACTAAAGCCAACCCTCTTCAAGAATCATAGATCATCAAAAAAATCTTTAAAGCTATTTAGGACAATGTTTTCAATCCTGGGTCAAGATCCATTCGTGAGTTATGAAATCACTTCTGTGGGTTACATCTTGCTTACTTGTCTTAAAAACTGAACTAGAATGTAATAGACTAGAATAGAAAATATCAAAGCACATCACATATATAGCAAATGGATTTTTTTTGTGAGACAAGCATGGATGGGAACAGAGAAGAAAGGCATTTTGGTAGCAATAACAATCTGAACGAAGGTGGAAAGGTAGGAAAACATAAAGAACGTGTGGAGAATATCAAGTAGTTCATGATGGCTACGGTGAGTATAGATGTAGATGATTTGTAGAAGATAAAATTGGATAATCACTGAATCCCACATTGGGACATGAAAAACAACTCAGGAATTAGTATGTCATTCAGTAGGCAAAGTAGAATCATGGAAGGTTCTTGAGCAGGGAATCTACGTGAGGGAAAGTTTAATATGAGAGCAGTGGGGAGGATCATTCTTTACAGAAATCAGGTAGCAGTTGTAGCAATAATCCAGACATGGGGAACTAAAAATCTACATGTCAAATTTCTTCCTACCTCAGAGCTTTACACATGCCATTCTCTTTGCCTCGGTCACTCTCCACCACAGCTTTTACCACCTTATTCTATCTATTTACTCCTAGTTTTTAGAAAATATATGAGTCAAAGTTTTTATCTAAGAGAAATTTTTTGACCTCCCCAAGACTCCTATTATATATGTCACTCTTTTGATCAGGTAATTAATGTGCTGTTATTTTACGTCTGTGTCCTCTGTTAGAATGCAATGTCCATAAGCAGAAGGAATCTCTCTTGTTTACAGCAGTTATCTCTAGCAATTAGGGTGCCTTGCACACTGTTGACTAATAACTTTTTACTGAATAAATGAAGGAGCTGTGACAGTTACCATAGGAAAAAAGAAATCAATGTGGAGGACATTGGAAAGGAAAATCAGCATGACTCAGGGATTTACGGGGTATTACACCAAGGGAAAGGAAAAGCCAGATATTCAGTCATTGCTCTGTAAACAAACATTTGTTCCACATACGCTCTGTGTAAGGCACTGGTGCTGGGCCCTGGGAACATGGAGATGAATAAGATATAATTTCCTCAAATCGAGATGCTCACAGTTGGCAATCAGGAAATTCTTATGTAACTCTTACTTACAAGCCAAGCACTTTTTTGTTTAAAGTGCTTTATATACATTAACTGGACAATAACTTTATGAGGCAGATACTATTATCATTCCCATTTTATAGGTGAGTTTTACAGAAATTAAGCCAAGGAGAGATTAAATAACTTGCCTAAGTTCACACCGGTAAGTGTCAGAACTGGGATTTGGTTCCTTTTTCCTAACTACTATGCCATATTGCTTCTTTGATTTTTGCAAAGTGGCATTATAATAGATGGTTCAGAATGCCTGGTCCAGAAGCAGTCCAGAAAAGAAAGTGGCCATTTATCCAGAAGGGAGAGTCAAGGAAGGGGACGCGACAGTGTCACGTGGAAAGAGTGATAGGGAAAACATTCTAGGTGATAGCATTTCAAGGCAAGAAAGTATGAAACAACATGATGTTTTGGGAGATCTACAATCCATTTAGAATTCCTGGAGAATTCCTGGAGGGAGAGGACAACAGATAAAGCTACTGGTGAGGTCAGCAGAAGAGGTTTGTCTACCACTCTAAGGCACTGAGACCTAATTCCAAAGGTTATCACGAATACAGGCATATATCATAAGCAGTAGGGGTGTGGTGAAGTGGGATATGATCCAAAATCAGACTTGCTGATTAGAAATACCACCTTAGCAGTAGTGAGGAAGGATAGGTTTAGAGCGTGAGTTGGAAATAGAGAGACAGATTAGGAGGTGACTGCAATCAGCCAGGCAGGAGATTATGAGGGACCCATTTAAGGCATTAGTAGCGGACACAGAAAGAAGAATTTAAGAGCACTGCAGAACTTGGAGAGGCACTAGATGTTGGGAACAGAAAGGAAGCAAGCTAAGGATCTCTTCAAGGTTCTTGACTTATAAAATCAGGCCACAAAAAGATGGGTGGGACAACAGAGATGACAAACAGTAAGTTATTTTTGGAACATGTTTCATTAGTGATAGGCTGACTTCCTGGGTAAAATGTCCCGTACTTGACAATGTGGGGTCTTTACTTACTAAGAAGTTTGAAGCTCACAAGTGTTAGTGGAAGTCATGGATGTGAATGAAGACATGGAGGGAAAGGACAAATCCGAGAACTAATGGAAGGACTGAGCACAGAACCTTGAGGGATCAGTCACAGCAGGGGTGGGAAGAAGAGGAGCCGGAAGAGAAGAGCAGAGATGACATGACCATAGAGGCAGGAAGACACTCATCTGGAGCCACATCACAGAAACGAAGATGCCACACCTTTCCTGGACTGTCATCTGGGAAATTCCTACTCATTTGTTCTTCAAAGTTCAACTCAAGCACTTCCTTCTCTGGGAAGCGTTCCTTGACTGCCCCCTTCCATGTAAATCCTGTTTCCCTTTGCTGCCAACTGCTACTTGTATACAACTTGAACTTTAAAGAAAGTACCCCTTCATATCCTTCTGTCTGAACACCTGTCTTAACGCTTGGCCGTAAGCACCTTGGGGGTCCCATACCACATTGCTGACCAGAGGGCTTGGCTTGTAGAAGATGCCTAATACATATTTGCTGAGTGAAGCACTGTAGGAAACATTGAGTATCATTAAGACTTCCACAGAAGAGCCACTGCAAAATCTGTGCCAACTGTTGATGCTTCTAGAACACAGACTTACTTTCAGTTTTCCAAATAACCCATGTTGGTCCTAATGAAAGCCTTCCTATTAATTACTTTCTGAAGTCCTAATCTTATTTCAGAGGCCAATTACATCTTCTATGAGTATATTTTCACCACCAACCTAGAGATCAAACCACCAACAAAGCCCCTGAGTCCTGAGTTAATCATCCTTCTATACAAACTGTCTTATGCATATTTTTCTTATTGCACAGACTAAACATGTTATAATGATGGGCTCATCTCTGTGTCTTACATCAGGATGACGAGACTATGAGCTTTTCGATTGAAAGACCAATGTCTTGAAGATCTGTGGCTCCAGTAGTCATCACAGCAGACAAGCATTTGGTAAGACCTTGGGATAGGGAAGAGGAATTAGATGGTGCCTTGATTTCTGGCCATCAAACAGGCCACCATCAGAGGGCACTGGCAGCTCTATCAGGCTGAGATTGCTTGAGGTATTCCTGCAGTCTGAATCATAGGCTGTTTGCAATGGAACTATAACTCCAACCCGGACTTCTGCATTTTTCCCAGGCAGCAGGATAGGGGGTGCATGCTCTTACTTCTGGATCAGCTTCTCTGCTCTGATTGCCTTACTGGATTTTAAACTGCTCTCTCTGTCTCCATGCTAACTTACAGCCTGTTCTCCTTACCATATCAGAGGTGTGTCTAAGAAACAGTTCTGCTCAAAGCATGTTATACAAGGTTTTTCACAATTGCCTCAACCTGCCTTTACAGTTGTATATCTGCCACCAGTCCTGGTTCACCACCACCCTGTCAGTACAAAACTTTCTGCTGTTTCCTAAATAGACCACAGACGCCCCCACACTAGTGCTCTTAGCTCGGGCTGTTTCCTCTTCTGCAAATTCCCTTCTCCACCTCTAAGAGTTCTAACTTGTCATGCAAGGCTCTTGTATTATTTACCTGATAAAGAGTAATCATCCAGGTAGAGTTTTTTCTCTCTGCTGTGTTGCAGGCTTTTAAGAATGTACCTCTATTATGGCTTATCACACTATTCATATTTTTTTTTTACTTATTCCTCTTCCATAGTTTAATATACTTTGAGGGCAAGTATCAAAATCTTCAAGGAAATCTACAGGCTGATTACTTGCAATTAAAAATGTCTGGGCCAGGCGTGGTGGCTCACACATGTAATCCCAGCATGTTGGGAGGCCGAGGGGGCAGATCACTTGAGGTCAGGAGTTGGAGACCAGCCGGGCCAACATGATGACGCCCCATCTCTACTAAAACTACAAAAACAAATTAGCCAGACGTGGTGGCGGGTGCCTGTAGTCCCAGCTACTTGGGAGGCTGAGGTGGGAGAATCCTCGAACCTGGGAGGTAGAGGTTGCAGTGCCGAGATGGTGCCATTGCACTCCAGCCTGGGTGACAGAGTAAGACTTTGTCAAAAAAGAAAAAAAAGTCTGGAAAGATAAAGGTCCTGACATAGTCACTAAATATGCCCATGAGGCCAGGCTAGATCTTAAGGAAGCTCTCCTACTTGGACTGGCAAGACAGAAACTTGCAGGTACATTATTTACAGATTAATAAAATCCTTCAGTGGCAACAGAAACTTGCAGGTACATTATTTACAGATTAATAAAATCCTTCAGTGGCTCAAATTTATCTATGCTTAGATTGCAAACAGACAGCATTTGATTCACAGTCCTGTCTTCCTCATCCACAAAATACATTACTAAATATCATGAGAGGCAGGGGTCTGTAGGCCCTCTAGATTAATTTTATTTGCTGTTTTTGGCCTATAAGATAAAAGTCAGACTCCTAAGCAAAACATCCAGGGTTATTATACCTTAGATATACCATGCTGTTGTATATCCCAGGCTTTTACAAACACCGTTCCCACTGCCTCCAATCTGTGTACCTTTACCCAGTCCCGTTTTTCCCAGCAGCCATTTAGTTCATCTAATATACTCCTATGTCACCTTTACAGTTTCACTCGAACCTCACCTTTGTGATGCCCACCCTCACTTTCATAAGAAGACTTGGGCTTTTCCTCTCTATGCTCGTGGTGTTTCTGAGTACTTCTGATACATATAGTTATAAATCACTATAATTGTCTGTTTCCTTACTGTTTTCCCTTTGAGACTGTAGTTGTTGATTGTAGGTTCTGTATCTTATCTCCATAGCTTTAGAAAATGTCTGTTTATTATTTACAAGCTCACATATTGTAAATAATAAATAAATAGTTTTATTCCTTCATTCAACAAGTACTGTTTACCAAAATATTCATCCATAGGTTTGGTTGGTTTAACTTCTAGTAGCTGAGTTCCCCTGGAGGTGGGCACAAAGTAATGTACAAATAGAACATAGAAATCCAAACAGATGTCATTAGGGAAGCTTGTGTGCAGGTAGAAAGATCACAGCCACTAAGATTGTGCTCTGGATAATAATACCTCATCTCCAGAGAGGCAGGACAGTCTGAGTCAAAGGAAACTCTTCCTAGGAAGGGTCTAGAAAATCATGAAGACTTCTAGAACAAGAATGAAAATGGAAGTCAAAATAAAAATGGAAGTCCTATTCTACAAAATGGAACATTAGTGGAAACTCATGCATGTGTTCCAGTCATCATCAGAAGAATGAACTTCAAAAGTTCATAAATCTTGAATTATAACTGCTCTGTAACCATACAGGAAAGAAAAAATACCATGTCATAGTGGGAGGTTGTTGGAGCCACAGGAAGTGGCTCAGTAGATTGGGTGATAGACAAGACTGAATGTAAGAAGTCTGTAAGAAGCTAGGCATATTAGGCCATTCATGCTTCCCAGAAGCCAGTTCCCCAGAAGCCAAGCAGATGCCAGTGCCATTTTTTAAAGCCTGCCAAACCATGAACCAATTAAATCTCCTTTTCGTTTTTTTTTTTTAATAAATGAGCCAGTCTCACAGATTACAGCCTGAAGTACATTCCAGTGCCATGCTTGTACATTCTTTACTCATAATGGAAGGCAAAACAGAAGGCACTTCATAGGGTGAAAGCAAGAGCAAGATAGAGCATATGAGTGTCGGGGTGGGGGTGGTGTCACACTTTACAACAACAAAATTTTGCCAGATCTCACTCACTATCATGAGAACTGCACCAAGCCCTGGGGATCTGCCTCCATGCATGACCCAAACACCTCCCATCAGGCCCCATCTTCAGCATTGGGGATTACAATTCAACGTGAGATTTGGGCATGGACAAATACCCAAACTATATCATTCCACTCCTCTTCTCCACCCCTCAAATCTCACAACCTTCTCATGCTATGAAATATAATCATGCTTTCTCTATAGTACCCCCAAATCTTAACTTGCCCTGGCATTAATTCAAAAGTTCCAAATCTAAAGTCTAAGTCCAAAGTTTCATCTGGAGATAAGTTCCTTCCACCTATAAGCCTGTAAGGTCAAAACTATTTATTTACTTCCAAGATACAATGTGAGTACAAGCATGGGGTAAACAGTCCCATTCCAAAAGGGGAAAATTGGCCAAAAGAAAAAGGCTACAGGCTCTACGCAAGTTTGAAACCCAGCAGGGCAGTCAATAAACCTTATAGCTCCAAAATAGTCTCCTTTGACTCCATACCCCACATTCTGGACACAGTGGTGCAAGGTGTGGGCTCCCAAGGCCTTTGGTAGCTCTGGTCTGTAGCTTTGCAGGGTTCGGTCCCTGTGGCTGCTCTCATGGGTTGGAGTTGCATGTCTGTGGCTCTTCTACACTGAGGGTGCAAACTGCCAGTGGTTCTACCATTCTTCGGTCTGGAGGATGGTGGCCCTCTTCCCACAGCTGCACTAGGCAATGTCCTAGTAGGGATTCTATGTAGGGACTCCAATGCCACATTTCCTCTCTGCACTATCTGAATAGAGGTTCTCTGTGAGGGCTTGCCCTGATAAGCAGCTTAGGCACCCAGGCTTTTCCATATGTTCCCTGAAATCTAGGTGGAGGGTGCCAAGCCTCCACCACTCTTGCACTCTGTATACCTGAAGGCTTAACACCATGTGGAAGCCACCAATACTTGTGGCTTGCACCATCTGGAGCTGCTTCCTGAGCTACTCCTGGGCCCCTTTGAGCTATGGCTAGTGCTGGAGCAGCCAGGATGCAAGGAGCATTGTCCTGAGGTTGTGCAGGGCAGCAGAGCCCTGGGCCTGCCCCACGAAATCATTCTTCCTTCCTAGGTATTTGATCCTGTGATGGGCTATCTCAAAAGTCTCTGAAATGCTTTTAAAATTGCTTTCCTATTGTCTTGGCTATTAGCACTTGGCTCCCTTTTATTTATGCAAATTTCTCTAGCAAGTGGTTTCTCTGCAGCCTACTTGGATTTCTCTCCAGAAAAATGCTTTTTCTTTCCCTGCCACATGGCCAGGCTAAGAAACTTTCTAAACATTTATGCTCTGCTTTCCTTTTAAATATAAATTCAATTTTAAGTCATTTCTTTGCTCTGGTATCTGAATGTAGGCTGTTAGAAGCACTCAGACCACATCTTGAACACTTTGCTGCTTAGAAATGTCTTCCTTCAATCTAGATACCTTAGGTTGTCACTCTCAAGTCCAAACTTCTACAGATTCCTAAGGCATGGATACGATACAGCCAAATTCTTTGCTAAGGAATAAAAGGGTGACCTTTGCTCCAGTTCCCAATAATTCTTCATTTCAGTCTGAAACCTTCTCAGCCTGGATTTTATTGTCCATATCACTATTGGCATTTTGGTCACAACCATTTAATGGGTTTCTGAAACTTTGCAAAGTTTACCTCATCTTCCTGTCTTCTTCTGAGATGTCCAAACTCTTCTAATATCTTCCTGTCACCTAGTTCCAAAGCTGCTGCCACATTTTTGGGTATCTATCTTTATAGCAATGCCTCACTTGTAAGTATCAATTTTCTGTATTAGGCCTTTGTTGCATTACTCTAAAGAAATACCTGAGACTGGGTAATTTATTTTTAAAAAAGGTTTAGTTGGTCCACGGTTCTGCAGGTCATACAAGCATGGTTCTGGTATCTGTTTGGGTTCTGGGGAGACATTAGGGAGGTTTTACTTATGGTGGAAGATGAAGTGGGAGGAGGCACTTTGCATAACGAAAGTAGGAGCAAGAGAGACAGTAGGGGGTGGATAGGTGCCCCACTTTACAACAACCAGATCTCATGAGAACTTGCTTACCGTCATGAGGACAGCACCAAGCCATGATGGATCTGTCCGGATGAACCAAACACCTCCCACCAGGCCCCATCTCCAACACTGGAGATTGCAATTCAACATGAGATTTGAGCAGGGACAAATATCCAAACTATATAACTGGAGAAGCCTCTGTCAGAGTTTTGAGATAGGGCTGACAGCAGAGACTATGTCCGTGTCGGTATCCCTGGCATTGAGTTCATAACAAATGCTCAAGACATGCTTGTTGAATTGTTAAGTCATGATTTTTTTGCCATGGGCACCTTGGTGAGAGAACTGAAACCAATGATTAGTCCCAAATCATTTGAGAAGGGTAGAGGAAAGCAAGAATGAGGAGAGCCTGAAACCACACCAAGAATTTTAATGTGAATGCAAACCTTATTACCTAATGAGCTAGAGGCATACATTAGATGCAGAAATATCAACCTTCTTCTATCCTGAGCTGAACTTGCAAATTTTTTTAATCTTAGGACTTTTATAACCTGAAATGGGTACAACTATTAAATCCATATCTAGGTATATTCAATTTTCAAGGTGCTATTTTAGCTTACCAAAAGTTAATGTATGCCCTCCCCTCCCACATTCCATTTGAGAAGTACATCTGTCAAGTTAAGATACTTTCATCAAGGTCACTAGACTGCTTGTCAAAAGCCTTTTAAAGTCAGTCACTCCAAGAATTATAAATAGCTTTGGCCTCAAACATGATTGTGTTGAGGGAAAGGAGGGGAAAAAAGGAAAAGAAAGGTGACAGTTTGACAGTTGACTTTTTTTTTTTTTTTTTTTTTTTTGAGGACGAAGTCTCGCTCTGGTCGCCAGGCTGGAGTGCAGTTGGGCCGGATCTCAGCTGCACGGCAAGCTCGGATCTCCCGGGGTTACACCATTCTCCTGGGCCCAGCCTCCCCGAGTAGCCAGGACTCAGGCGCGCCACCTCGCGCCGCTAGTTTGGTTTTGTATTTTAGTAGAGATGGGGTTTCAGTGTGTTAGCCAGGATGGTCGTCGATCGTCCTGACCGCGTTATCCTGCCCATTCTTGGCCTCTGCTGGGATTACAGGCTTGAGCCACCACACCTGGCCGACAATTGACTTTTTAAAAGCCATTGCCATATTACAGGTTTGAATTGCTTTTTAAATTTTTCTTTCCCATAAGTTTGAGGTTTATTGGACACGTTGATCTGAATGGGCATGGCCCCATGTTGAGAAAGTTGTGGGAGATGGTTGGTGTTTTTCTTGGTTGTATGTTCATATTGTTCTTCCTGTAATGGTTAGGGGTATTTCTCTTGAAGAACTATTAATAGTCTCTATTTTTAAATCTTGTAAACAGTTGTACATAAATGATGGTGTTTCCCTCTGTAATAATTACGTATAAGCTTTGTGTTAAAATTTCACCTGACTTCTTAGTAGAGTGAGACATTTTTTAAACTGAATAAAAATAACAACCAACCATTAAGAACACTGACTAAGTTCCAGGTACTGGACTAAGCACTGAGCATACACCTATTGCCCGCTGCTTATAATAACAAATCAATAAAATTCTACCTTTCGTCTCCATTTACAGATGACAGAAGTAAGACTTGGAGAAATTAAGTAAGATGACCAAAAGTTAACTCAAACCTCATTCTATTTGATGCCAAAGTTTATGCAGCATATGTGGCATCTAGATCACAAACTCAAGTATATATGAAATAGCTCATTTTTAACAAAATTAACTAAAATGGTTCTCATAGTCTATTTTGCTAAAGTGGTGGAGATTTCAACTGAAGTCACTACTGGGACTTGCCACACCATAGAGTTGTGCTGAATTCCTAAAGTTAGTTATAGGAAGTGCCACATCATCTGAGATGTAGTCGTTGGTCCTTGGTCCACTGGGTACCATTGAGAATCTGTTCCAGACTGTGTGATCCTTTCCACTACCACATACCATCTCCCTGGGGTGGTATTCTGCGACTGAGAAATGCCTGGGCCCTTGACTTTGCCCCTCTTTTTGGTTCAGGAGATATAGCTCCCTCTTCCCAAGCTTCTGAAAGTATTCTCTCTGTCCTGCATCCTCAGGATAATAGTAGCATAGCTTCTTCAAGAAGTTCTCATATGACAACAACAACAAAAATCTCTTTTAAGTAACTTTTGGTTTTCCACTCTAAAAATCCTAGAGGCCGAGCAGTTCTAAAATTCCAGTTGTGAGATAGGAAAATAAAGGAATTAATAAGCTAATATTCCACAAATTATTCTGCTATGTGCCTTCTTTCTTTAGGTTTACCAGATAGTTTGGTCTGAATGGGGATGGTCCATTGACGGAGCATAATGAGCTTTGATTATTGTGTCTTTTCCTTGCAAATCTATTTTCTAGTACCCACTGCCAGAAATGGTTATTTCTTATAAACCATGGTTTATTTTTATTTCATGGACATGGTGAGTCATATAACAGACTACATTTCCCTTTCTGTAGGTTTTTTGGAGATATTTTGGTCAGATATGTGTCTGTGTACTCTGATATTCTTACAACCTACTTTCTAGACTAAATTGTATAAAGAGAGATTTGTATTATTTTACTTTAATTTTCATAGTTTTTTTTGGGAACAGGTGGTGTTCGGTTACATGCACAAGTTATTTTGTGGTGATTTGTGAGGTTTTGATTTGGTGCTTTTTTTTTTTTTTTTTTTTTTGAGATAGAATCTCTCCCTGTCTTCCAGGCTGGAGGGCAATGGCACTATCTCGGCTCACTGCAACCTCCGCCTCCCGAGTTCAAGCGATTCTCTTGCCTCAGCCTCCTGAGTAGCTGGGATTACAGGCACGTGCCACCACGCATGGCTAATTTTTTGTATCTTTAGTAGAGACAGGGTTTCACCATATTGGCCAGGCTGGGGTTTTGGTGCTTTTAAAATACTACGTATTATTATGTATGTCAGGACCTGGGAGGGGAGATACCTAATGAAAGTGGTCTCTTGTTTGGTCTCTTCTTAAAATTTTAACTTTTCTCTTTTGAAAACATCTAGTTTCCAGATTTTTATGTTTCATAAAGAAATATGGCATTACTACTAATAATAGTACTTGTTTTCGACCTGATGTTACAAATACGAAAACAAAACAAAACAAAAAATCACACAAAAAACCGTTGTGTCTCTTCAATTTGTTTTTCTTCGATGGAATTTGGGGAAGAAGGTTGCAGGTCAGACCGAGGAAGTGGAGCTGGGGCCAAACTGTAGCAAGCAGAGCTCAGTGCGGATCTGCATGTACTCACACTTCCTCAGCCCCTAGGCAGCACGGCAGACCTGAGCTTCCCCACCCTTCAGGACTGGAGAGAATTGAATTTATTTCTACTTAAGTTCCAGTAGGTTGCCATGCTCTCTGTGGGCACTCAATAAATATTGACTCAATTGCGTGTTGCCATGGGTTATCTTCCTTTCTCTCTTTTCCCTCCCCAGCTCCTCTGGCTGGTTCTTTGGGTTTTTAAAAATTATATATATTTTTTCAGTGTTTCATTTGTTTTTATGTCATTGGTTTTCGGTGTTAGGCCTCTCTGTGTTCTAAATATTACTTCTTTGTGTTTGTTTTCTCTGTCTGGATCTTGCCTCACAACTTGTCTCTGAATCTGTCCTTCTTTTTTTCTTTCTTTGAGACTCTCTTTGTTTCTATATTCCTCCTTTCTATCTCTTTATGTCTGTCCCTCTGTCTCTGTCTCTCTCTCTGACACTTCTCCATACCCCTTTCTATACTTCTGCTTGTTCCCTTCCAGAGCCATCATCAAATCACTGCATTTTCCCAGGAGAAATTGAACACACTAAAAGATTTGTATAAGTGCTCAGAATAATTCATTTTATGTTTTTCTTTTTCTTTGAAACAGCGGTTTCAGTCCCCAAATATAGGAACTTGAGAAAAGTGGATCAGTGTCTCTGCTGACCATAATACATTTTAAATCATACAGAGTGATTGAATCAGCTCTCCTTTGGGTTTTCTATTTGCCTTCTGCCCAGACAGGATTGCATTCCTCTGCACATTCTGACACAAATGCAGTGACATTTCACCAGGCAACTATTAGCCTAGAGGGAATACTCAGCTTCTCCCTTCCCCTAGTGTTTTAAACCTCATTCCAATAATTTGGCCTAAGATGTTGGCACAGAAATACTGCTTGCAAAAAGTCCTTGGAGACTGATGCTGACTTTCTGCCTTCTATGTCTCAATTTTAAGGACTAAAATGAGACATGGGTTTGCAATTGTTTTCTTTCAGCCACTCTCTGGTTAAGATCTGAAGGGTGTGATCAATATCCCTGGGGTTTGACAGGTTACTCTCCTGCTGTTGACATTCAAATTCTCTAAACATCATTTGTGCCTAGAAAGGTAACAAACTAATCAGTACTTAAGAAAGTGTATGGAGGATTGAACTTTTAAAGTGGCATGGGTAGACTGTGAAAAAGGCCTGTGTCCTTGTTGTAGGAGAAGAATACAATTTCTTTTTTCTTCTTCTTTTTATTTTTTAATTTTATTTTAGGTGTAGAGGTACATATGTAGGTTTGTTATACGGGTAAATTGCACATCACAGAGGTTTGGTGTACAGTTTATTTCTTCATCCAGATAATCAGCAGAGTACCTGATAGGGAATTTTTTAAATCTCTCCTTCCTCCCACCCTCCAGCCTCAAGTAGGACACAGTACCTATTGTTCTTTTCTTTATGGTCATGTGTACTCAATGTTTAGCTCTCACTTATAAGTTAGAATGTGGCATTTGGGTTTCTTTTTCTGCATTAATTTGCTTAGGATTATGGCCTCCGGCTTTATCCATATTGCTGTAAAGGACATGATCTAATTCTTTTTATGGCTATGTAGTATTCCATGTTGTATATCCATCCATGGGCATTTAGGTTGATTCCATGTCTTTGGTACTGTATGTAGTGCTACAATAGACATAAGCACCCATGAGTCTTTATGGTAGAATGATATATATTCCTTTGGACACATACTCAATAATGGGATTGCTGGGTTGAATGATAATTCTGTTTTAAGTTCTTTGGGGAATCATTGCAGTGCTTTCCACAATGACTGAACTAATTTACATTCCCACCAGGAGTGTATCAACTTTTTCTCTACAACCTTGCCAGCATCTGTTGTTTTTTGACATTTTAATAATAGCCATTCTGACTGTTATAGATGGTATTTCATTGTGGTTTTGATTTGCATTCCTCTGCTAGTTAGTGATGTTGAGCATTTTATAATATGCTTGTTGGCCATGTGTATGTCTTCTTTTGAAAAGAGTCTGTTCATGTCCTTTGCCTGCTTTTTAATGGGGTTGTTTGTTTTTTGCTTATTAATGTGTTTAAGTTCCCTATAGATTCTAGATATTAGACCTTTGTTAGATGTGTAGTTTGCAAACATTTTCTTCTATTTTCTAGGTTGTCTGTTTAGTCAATTGATAGTTTCTTTTGCTGTGAGAAGCTATCAATTGAGTAAACAGATAAACTAGAGAATGGGAGAAAATATTTGTCCAGTTTTGTTTTTGCTGCAATTGTTTTTGGTGTCTTCACAAACTATTTGCCAGAGCCTATGTCCAGAATGGTGTTTCCTAGGTTATCTTCCAGGGTTTTCATGTTGTGGATTTTATATTTAAGCCTTTAATCCATCTTGAGTTGATTTTTGTATACGGTATAAAAGATGGGGTCCACCTTCAATCATCTGCATATGGCTAGCAAGTTATCCCAGCACCATTTATTGAATAGGGAGTCCTTTCCCTATTATTTGTTTTTGTCAACTTTGTCAAAAGCAAGATGCCTGTAGGTCTGTGGCTTTAATTCCAGTCTTTCTATTCTGTTCCATTGATCTATGTGTCTGTTTTTGTATCAGCACCCTGCCCTTTTGGTTACTGTAACCTTGTAGCATAGTTTAAAGTCGGCTAATGTGATGCCTCCAGCTTTGTACTTTTTGCTTAGGATGGCCTTGGCCATTCAAGCTCTTTTTTGGTTCCATATGAATTTTGAAACAATTTTTCCAATACTGTGAATAATTTCATTGGTAGTTTGATAGAAATTGCGCTGAATCTGTAAGGTGCTTTGGAAAGTGTGGTCATTTTAACAATATCGATTCTCCCTATCCATGAGCATGGAATGTTTTTCCATTTGTTTGTGTCTTCTCTGATTTCTTTGAGCAGTATTTTGTAATTCTCATTATGGAGATCTTTCACTCCCTGGGTAGCTGTGTTCCTAGATATAGTATTCTTTTTGTGGTGTTGTGAATGGGATTGCATTCTTGATTTGGCTCTCAGCTAGGACGTTGTTGGTGTACAGAAATGCTACTGGTTTCTGTACATTGATTTTGTATCCTGAAACTTTGCTGAAGTTGTTTATCAGATTTAAGAGCTCTTGGGCAGAGACTATGGGTTTTTTAGGTATAGAATCATATCATCTACAAACAGATATAGTTTGACTTCTTCTCTTCCTATTTGGATGCCTTATATTTCTTTATCTTGCCTGATTGCTCTGTCTAGGACTTCCAGTGCTATCTTAAATAGGGGTGGTGAGAGTAGATATCTTTGTCTTGTTCCAGTTCTCAAGGGAAATGTTTCCAGCTTTTGCCTATTGAATATGGTATTGGCTATGAGTTTGTCATAGATGGTTCTTATTATTTTGAAATATGTTCCTCCAATGCCAAGTTTGTTGAGGGTTTTTAGCACGAAGGGATGCTGACTTTTATGGAGAGCTTTTTTGTACCCGTTAAGATGATCATGTTGTTTTTGGTTTTAGCTCTTTTTATGTGATAAATCACTTTTTAAAATTTGTGTATGTTTAACTAACCTTGCATCCCAGGGATAAAGTTTACTACATCATGGTGGATTAAGCTTTGTTGTGCTGCTGGATTTGGTTTGCTAGTATTTCATTGAAGATGTTTGTATCTATGTTCATCAAGGACACTGGCCTGAAGTTTTCTTTTTTTGTTGTGTGTCTGCCAGGTTTTGGTATTAGGATCATATTGGCCTCATAGGATGAGTTAGGGAGGAGTCCCTCCCCCTCAGTTTTTTGGAATAGTTCTATAGAATTGGTACTAGTTCTTCATTATAAACTTATGGAACTCATAGGTTTGTAAGTCTGGTAGTATTTGGCTGTGAATCCATCTGGTTCTGGGCTTCTTCCTGTTGGTAGGCTTTTTATTACTGATTCAATTTCCAAACATGTTATTGGTCTGTTCAGGGATTCAGTTTCTTCCTGGTTCAATCTTGGAAGGTTATATGTTTCCAGGAATTCGTACATTTCTTCTAGATTTTCTCATTTGTATGCATAGAGGTGTTCCTAGTAATCTTTGAGGTGTTTTTGTGTTTCCATGGGATCGGTGGTAAAGTACCCCTGGTCATTTCTGATTATGTTTATTTGAATCTTCTTTCCTTTTTTCTTTAGTCTAGCTCATGGTCTATCTTAATGATTTTTTCAAAAGACCAACTCCTGGAGTCATTGATCTTTTGTGTATTTTATTTTGCATCTCAATTTCCTTTTATTTTGCTCTAATTTTGGTTATTTCTTGTCCTTTGCTGTATTTGGGATTGGTTTGCTCTTGTTTCTCTAGTTTCTCTAATTGTGATGGTAGTTATTAATTTGAGATCTTTGTAACATTTTTATATGAGTGTTTAATGCCATAAACTTCCCCCTTAACACTTCCTTAGTTATGTATTTTGTTTCTTTGTTCTTATTACTTTCAAAGAATTTCTTCATCTCAACCTTCCTTTCATTTTATTTACACAAAAGTCATTCAGAAGCAGGTTGTTTAATTTCCATACAATTGTATTGTTTTGAGTGATTTTCTTAGTATTGATTTCTATTTTTATTGTCCATGAGTGTGGTTGGTATGATTTCTGTTTTTTAGTTTCTTGAGAATTGCTTTATGTCCTACTGAGTGGTTGATTTCAGAGTATGTGCTATGTGCAGATAGGAAGAATGTATATTCTGTTTTGGGGTAGAGTGTTCTGTAGATGTCTGTTCAGTCCATTTGGTCAAATGTTGCGTCCACATCTTGAATATCTTGGTTAGTATTTTTGCCTCAATGATATAGTTAATATAGTCATGGGGTGTTAAAATTTCCTAGTATTGTTGTGTGGTTATCTAAATCTCTTCATAGATCTGTAAGTACTTGCTTTATGAATTTGGGTGCACCTGTGTTGGGTGGATATATATGTAGGATAGTAAGATCTTCTTGTTAGATTGAACACTTTATACTTATGTAATGCCCTTCTGTCCTTCTTTTTTTGTTTTGTTTTGTTTTGAGACAGACTCTGTCACCTAGGCTGGAGTGCAGTGGCATGATCTCAGCTCACTGCAACCTCTGCCTCCCAGGTTCAAGCTATTCTTATGCCTCAGTTTCCTAAGTAGCTGGGATTACAAGTGTAAGCCACAGCACCTGGCTAAATTTTGTATTTTTAGTACAGATGGAGTTTTACCATGTTGGCTAGGCTGGTGTCGAACTCCCAAACTCTAATGATCCTCCCACCTTGGCCTCCTAAAGTGCTGGGATTATAGGGGTGAGACACCATGTCTATCCTCCCTCTTTGTTTTTTTATCATTATTGGTTTAATGTCTCTTTTGTCTGAAATTAAAATAGTTATCCCTGCTATTTTCTGTTTTCCATTTGCTTGGTAAATTATTCTCTGTTCCTTTACTTTGAATCTATGGGTGTCATTGTCTGTGAGATGGATCTCTTGATGACAGCATACAGTTGGGTTTTGCTTTCTTATTCAACTTGCCACTCTGTGCCTTTTAATTGAGGTATTTATTCTGTTTGCATTTAAGGTTAATATTGATATGTGTGGCCAGGCGCAGTAGCTCACATTTGCAATCCCAGCACTTTGGGAGGCCGAACGGGCAGATCATGAGGTCAAGAAATCAAGACCATCCTGGCCAACATGGAGGAACCTTGTCTCTACTAAAAGTACAAAAATTAGTTGGGTGTGGTGGTGCACACCTGTAGTCCTAGCTACTTGGGAGGCTAAGGCAGGAGAATACTTGAACCTGGGAGGCAGAAGTTGAAGTGAGCCAAGATTGCACTACTGCACTCTAGCCTGGCGACAGTGAGACTCCCTCTCAAAAAAAAAAAAAAAAATTCATATGTGTAGGTTTCATCCTGTAATCATATTGTTAGCTGGTTGTTATGCAGACTTGATTGTGTGGTTGCTTTATAGTGTCAATGGCCTATATACTCAAGTGTGCTTTTGTGATGGCTGGTAACAGTCTTTCCTTTCCATATTCAGTACTCCCTTAGTGAGAGTGCAAGGCAGTAACAAATTCCCTTAGCATTTGCTTGTCTGAAAATGATATTATTTCTCCTTTGCTTTTGAAACTTAGTTCGGCTAGATATGAAATTCTTGGTTGGAATTTCTTTTTTTTTTTTTAAGAATGCTGAGGTTGGGAGAGGTAGCTCACGCCTGTAACCCCAGCACTTTCGGAGGCCAAGGTGGGTGAACCACCTGAAGTCAAGAGTTCGAGACCAGCCTGGCCAACATGGTGAAACCCCATCTCTACTAAAAATAAAAAAATTAGCCAGGCATGCTGCCGGGCACCTGTAATCCCAGCTATTCAGGAGGCTGAGGCAGGAGAATCTTTTGAACCCAGGAGGTGGAGGTTGCAGAGAACTGAGATTGCGCCACTTCACTCCAGCCTGAGTGAAAGAGCAAGACTCTGTCAAAAAAAAAAAAAAAAAAAAGAATTCTGAATATAGACCCCCAAGTCTCTTCTGGCTTGTAGCGTTTCTGCTGAAAGTTCCACTGTTAGCTTGGTGGGATTCCCTTTGTAGGTGACCTGCCCCGTCTCTCTAGCTGCCTTTAACATTTTTTCCTTCATTTCAGCGTTGGAGAATCTGATGACTATGTGCCTTGGGGATGGTTGTCTTATATAGTGTCTTGCAGGGGTTCTCTGCATTTCCTGGATTTAAATGTTGGCCTGTCTAGTGAGACTGGGAAAAATTGTATGGATGATAACCTCAAATATGTTTTCCAAGTTGCTTGCTTTCTCTCCCTTTCCTTGGGATGCCAATGAATTATAGATTTGATCTCTTGGTGTCTTTACCTAATCCCATATTTCTCAGAGGTTTTATCCATTCTTTATGGTTTTTGCTTTATTTTTGTCTGATGGAGTTATTTCAGAGAAGCAATCTCTCAAGCGCTGAGATTCTTTTCTCAGCTTGGTTGATTCTGCTGTTAATACTTGTATTATGAAATTCTTAAAGTGAGTTTTTCAACTCTTATTAGTTCAGTTTGGTTCTTTCTTAAAATGGCCATTTTATATTTCATCTCCTGTATTTTTTTTTTATTTTCTTCAGACTTCATGGATTAGGATACAATTTTATTCTGAATATCAATGATCTTCATTTCTATCCATATCCTGAATGCTAGTTCTGACATTTCGGTCATTGCAGCCTGGTTAACCACCTTTGCTGGGGAACTAGTGTGGTCATTTGGAAGTAAGAAGACATTTTTGCCTTTTTTTGTTGTTGTTGTGGTTGTCAGGGTTCCTGCACTGTTTTTTTCTCATTGATGTGGGCTGATGTTTCTTCAGTCTTTAAAGTTGCAGTCCTTTGGATGGGCTTTTTGCTTTTACCTTTTTTGGTGCCCTTGAGGGTTTGACTGTGGTTCTTGGTGAGATTAGACAACTGGCTTCAATTATAGTCTGCTCCTGGGTCTTAGAAGAGACCCCTCCAATCACTGTCTCCATGACTGTGTTTCTTTCGTTGGGTGTTCTGGTCCACAGGACTTCCTTAGGCAGAGGATGCAGTTAGCAGACAAGCCATTTCCTTGCTGGGTTGGCCCTAATATGTTGTTTGAGTGCTTCTCAGGGAAACACAAGGTTGCATCTGTCTACAGAGTTTAGGTAAAAGCAGAACCACTGAGCTGGAAGCTCTAGCAGGTGTGGCCCATCTTGCTATGAGAGGCAGGGGTAGGTGGGGTTGCTAACCCTGCCATCTGGGTGTTTCCAGGGCAACAGGAAGCTGCACCCTCAACAAATTTAGACAGAAGTGGAACCTCTGAATTGGAAACTCTGGCAAGCATTACCCACTTGGCTTCCAGTGGTAGGGGTTCGTAGGGTCACCCATCTTGCCATCTCAGTGTTTCTCAGGACAATGGAAGGCTTTGCCTGCTAGCTGAGTTCAGGCAGAAGAGGGTTTTCTGGGCTTAAAGATCTAGCAGGCATTGCCCCCCTTGGCTATCACTGGCATGGGTGTGTGGTGTCACCCACCCTACTGTCTGGGTATTTCTCAGGACAACAGAATGCTGCACCCTTGGCTCAGTTTACACGGAAGTGGGACTGTTGGGCTGGAAGCTCTAGCAGGCTTTCTCCACTTGGTTCAGTGGTGGGATAGGTGGGATTGCTTGTTCTGCTATCTGGGTGCTTCCTGGGACAGCAGGAGGCTATGGCTGCTGGCCAAGTTCAGGAAGAAGCAGCACCACTGGGCTGGAAGCTGGTACTGTCCAATGAGGTGAGGATAGATCAATCTTATTTCTCCCAGACACTGCAACTGTGGCCTCTATTGGAGCTATGGTGCCAGTCCTGGTCTGCTTTGGGGCCAAAGGCTTGTAGAGGCCCTCTTGGACTCAAGAGTTGCCTCCGCAAAATGACCAGGTGGCTGTCTACCTCATTTTTTTATCACAGATGGAAGTGTGGGGGGCCAGAGGGATTCTCCCATTCCCAGACTTGCACTGGTCCCTGTGGAGAGTGCGAATCAGGGAGCTCTCACTCACTCACCCTCTACTATGTGGGAGAGGCTCTCCTGGTTTCACACTAAGCCAAGATAGGCTGGTGTCCAGCTTTGCTTTTCTCTGCCATGTGTCCCCTGCTGCCTTGATGGATCCTAACATGGTTTCTCAGATGTTTCGACTGCAGGGTCAGTGTTCACTAGCCCTTTTGTTTCCTCTCTGAGTGGCTTCTAGTCTATCATCTTGGACTCTCTAATCTCTTTTTCTTTGAGTTCTCATTATTGAGGGCCTTACATGTTCCAACCACTTTATGCAAAATATCTCAACCCTTCCAGCAACCCTAAAAGTTAACATGATGATACCCATTTTGTAGATGAGGAAACTGAAGCTAAGAGAAGTTAAGTAACTTGACAAAGGTCATACAAAATAGCACAGCTGAAATTTGTTGAACGTGAGTATTTTATGTTCCTGAGGGTAGTTTTATGCCTAGAAAAAAACCTATTTAACGTAACTTTGGTGCAAAATTAGTGTTCAATTTATTTAAACTCTTGTTCTTAAGGTTTTATGTTAGTTTATAAATCTTATTCATACATTCATAAATATAGCAAATTTTATGATTACTTTGGAGGAAGATTTCACTACTTAATTAAATTCCTTAAATATTTAAGCACACTTATTAGTGTAATATATTTCTGTTTTCTTTTTAAGTATACCAGTTAGGCAACTTAAGAAACTTCCCAAGAACTTAAGTCACTCTTATAAGCCTAATAAATTAAATTTATAGATATGATGAACCTGAAGTTCTCTTAAATGTTCCAAGTAAGATTTTAATCTGAAATTACAAGCCTAAAGCAATTAGTCACTCATTTTAGCTTGGAATTACAATGTTGACCTGTTATTATAAAAAGTCCAATTTTCTTAAATAATACTAGTAACTAAATTTCTAATAGGCACATATTTCTAAATAAAAACATTTTAGAGTTGTGACTTTGACATTTTCATGCTCTATAATACTAAATGTTGCCATCATTAAAAGATCAGAACATGGCCAGGCACGTTGGCTCATACCTGTAATCCCAGCACTTTGGGAGGCCAAGGTGGGTGGGTTACTTGAGGTCAGGTGTTCAAGACCAGCCTGGCAAACATGGTGAAACCTCGTCTCTACTAAAAATGCAAAAATTAGCCAGGCATTTTGGTGCATGCCTGCAATTCCAGCTACTTGGGAGGCTGAAGCAGGAGAATCACTTGAACCCAGGAGGTGAAGGTTGCAGTGAACGGAAATTGCTCCACTTCATTCCAGCCTGGGTGACAGAGCAAGACTCCATTTCAAAAAAAAAAAAAGAAAAAAGAAAAAACAAAAGGATTAGAACACAATTATATCATCCCCAGTAATTTTACCATCCTAAGTAATTTTGAGACACTTATGTGTAATGCTATTGTTTGGGACACCCTGATTCTTATTTATCTGTCTCAGTGCCCTCTGAATTAGACAAAATTCTGATAGCCTCCAAGATATCCACCCCCTGGTATACACGTGCTGTATAATCATCTCCCCTGGAGTGTGATCAGAAGCTGGGAATATCATGGGTTATAACTCCCGTGATTATGTTACATTATATTGCCAAAGGTATTTTCCAGATGCAATCAAGTCTGCTAGTCAATTGATTTTGAGTTAATTAAAAAGGAAAAGTTCCTGGGAGGGTTTGACTTAATCTGGCAAAACCTTAAAAGAGACAAAAGAGACAAGCAGGAGCAACAGCAGCAGCAGCATCACCACTTTCCTGCTGACCTTAGAAGATGATCTCAAGCCTCAGTTGAGACCACAGCCCTGGCTGACACTCAGCCTAGTGAGACCCTGAGCTGAAGACCAAGCTAACGCATACCCAGATTCCCACAGAGAAATTGTGAGATAGTAAAGCTGTGTTGCCTTACATCACTAAATTTGTGGTGATTTGTTAGGAAGCAATAGAAAATTAATATACTCTCTAACTGGGGTGGTCTTATCATCCGTGCCCCTTAAATTCAGTGGATACATGTAGAATTCTGTCCACTTACAGAGATTGGAAACCACATACAGGCTGCTATAGAATTTTGCATCATTTTCTGGCTGAGATATTTAGGTGTCTTTCTATGTAAAGGAACTCCATCATGTTTCTAGATTATCGTAAATAGGAGCATGAGGGGAATCCTCTATATTTGTTGTATGCTTCTTTTATTTGGAACACAACTCTTCTAGATATTAAAATCACATCCCATTGAATTCTGTATATTTTTGGTACTTTGTCTAACTATTCCAAGATCATTTTCCTGAAAACACAAGAGCCAAAATTTGTCTGATTCTAAAGAGTTAGACTCTTTTTACTTCTTTTAGTGTCCAGGAATAAATTTTGAGTTTTGAAGTAATATTGAGATTTTTATTGCTCCACTTCATTATGAGAGCATTCTAATACTTCTCTGGATTGGACTTCGGAGGTTCTCTGTGGTTGCTCTGAAGCAATAGTAGTCATTTCTAACATCATTACTCACTCCATCCATAAAAAATGTGTAATACTCCATCAAATGGCTTTTAAGTCCATCTGTGCATCTATTCATTAAGCTTTTCTTTTAACAGTACAAAGATAATTAACCCATGTATGTCCATAATACTCTAAGAAGGATACAAAGAATAAAATATACCATTTCTGTTCCATAAGACTTTATGATCTAGTTGGAAACAAGATATAGATACAAAAAATTTTGCATACAAAATAATATGGGTTAAGTGATACATATATTATGTGATATGACTGATACAAAATGTAAGTGGAGATAGAGATGAGAGTAAGTTTAAAAACATCATGGAACAAGAAGTGTTTAAGTTCATTCATTGATTCATTCAACAAGCATGAATTTAGAAACTTTAATGCGTCAGGCACTGTGCTAGGCTGTGAGGGCCCAAGAATAAGGTGCAGTCACTCCCTTCATCAAGCTCACAGTCCAGCTGAGGAAACAAAAAAAAGGGAAAAGAAAAGAATAAAGATATACAATATACTATTATTTAATATATATTAATAATATATATTTTATTATTATTACTATTATACTATTAATATAAATGCCATTACAGTGTTTACATGTTGTACAGTGTTGTTGTACAGTGTTGTACAGTGCTGTACATGTTGTACAGTTTACATGTACAGTGTACAACATGCCATGCAAAACAAATGGAGAGGGGAATATTGCTGGCAATGAGGATGGGAGGAAGCATATGACAAAGGAGCTTTCAAAGGGAATATTCTTGCTGAACCTGATAGAAAAAATAATACTGTCTGTTTGTGACCATTTCTTATGCTCCAATAATGGCCTTAAGCACTTTTATATTAATAAACCACATATGATCCTCACAACAATTTCATGTGATCAGAGATTGCTAAAGACTGCATATTTGTCTCCCCCATACCTACCCACCAAATTCATATGTTGAAATCCTAATCCCCAGAGTGATGATATTTGGAGATAGAGCTTTGGGAGATAACTGGGTCACGAAGGTGGGACCCACATAATGCAATTAATGTCCTTTTAAGAAGAGACAAGAGAGAGTTTGCTTCCTTTCTCTGTTTTCTCCACCATTTGATGATACAATGAGAAGACTGACATCTGCAAACCAAAAAGAAGGACTCACCAGACACCAAATCTGCTGGCACCCTGATCCTGAACTTGCCAGCCTCCAGAACTGTGAGAAACAAATTTCTGTTGTTTAAGCCACCTAGTCTGTGATATCTTGCTATAGCTTCCCAAACTGACCAAAACAGTGATACAATACCAATGGGGAGTAGTTCCTAAAGAAGAGACTGAAATCATTGGACCACAAACTCATCATCCCTCTGCCTGGGACACCATCTCCCCGATACCACAAGACTCACTTCTTCATTCATTAGGTTTCCATCTTAATGTCATCTTATCAGAAAAGTCTTTGTTGATCAACCTGTCAAAAGCACAACCTCTCTCCTCTCTCTCTTCTCTTCACTCCCCCATCACTCTGCATCTTTACTCTGCTTTAGTTTTCATCATGGCAATTATTAGACATTTTCTATCTCCCCTAACTAGAATAAGGGTCTCATGAGGACAGGAATTTTTGTACTATTCTTTATCTCCAGCACTAAGCACAGATCCTGGCACACACTGGATGCTCAATAAATATGGTTGAATTCATGAGTGAATGAATGAAATGGCTTGCCAAGGTCATACTGTTGGTATATGGCAGAGCTGATCCTTGGATCAAGATTTGTTTGACCCCATTAATCCAGTTCTTAAATACTTCTCCTTACTGCTTGGAAGGAAGAATAAGTAACACTAGAGACAGATAAGTTGCAACATAGGGGATGTGAGAAGGAGGGTCCTGAAGATGAAACTTCAGTTTCAGTTTGGGAACAATAATGAAACATCTGGAAGTCTTGGAAGAGAAGTCTATATTTTTCCTTTGGCCATGAAGAAAAACCTTACTGAGTGGGGTTAAGAGCCCCTCAAAGTACTAATGGTGAGGGCTTGAGACCAGCTGAGAGGGGAAAGGATATTTATATGGACTCTAATAACACTTCAGATCTTGTTGCATTTCTATTGAAATTCTACAGAATACTGCTATCTCAAAGGGACTAAGTGGAGAATTTAGTAAATATATTCCTTCCTGGCACTTTTCATGCATGACTTGGTATAGTCTGTAAAAGGCTTTAGCTTTAGGTTATGGTCTGTTTTGATCTCCAGGCTCTTTTGCTGATTTTCTGCATGTTGCTGGTTATGCTTATTACAGTTCTTTCTCTTCTTTCAACCCAAATGTGTGTAATTTGTCCTATTGGTAACATTCCCGCATCCCCCATTTTTGGTGGCATGAAGAAGGCTCAGGTTTCTAAATCTATAGTATTTGATATTTTTTATGGCATGGGAAATAACTGAAATTTTCTTCCTTTCAGTGCAATTCTAGGTTCCAATATGATAGATTTGTTTATTGCTGCTATCTATACTTATTTTTCAACAAAGTCTCTAAATAATTTTTCTCTGTATTTAAATTGCAAATTCTTGATATCTTCTCTGTGGTGCATTAGAGAATATAAAGCAGATTTTAAAAATCTGTTTTGCTTGTGAGCTGGCTGATTTATATTAGCTGTTGTTTTCTAGCTGAGTGGTTATGCTGTTTCATAATATTCCAAACTCATATTCAGACACAAACTGTAGACCAGAATATAAACAAGAGCAAAAGTAGAAAATATTTTCTTTCTTCCATTATGTTTGGATATAACATTCTAGTTAGATCTTTCTGAGTAACTCAAAATAGGTATGGGTAAAGGCAGCTTCATATGTGTTTGTTCCTGACTGGAAAGCAATGAAGCAATAACACTGTTTCTGTCTTTCATTTTGGTGTTAAAGCGTGCAAAGCTATGGGAGTTGACTATTTGAAAATCAGCATAAGAGTATATGTACACTAGCAAGATTTCTCCTGGCCTTTCTCCAAGCTGAGTTTCCAGGAGCAGAGAACAGCCCCAACAAGCCCTCCTAGCAGAAGTAGCAGTTATGGTTGTGTTGCGATAGGCACGTCACAATCATGAAGGGGCATCAAAGTGATGGCCTTTTATGAATTCAGGCAGATCCAAAGACTCTGAAAAACCACCATTTAAAGGATAAATAATAGGCTTCTGGAGACAATTAAAGAGAGGGTTAGGGAAGTTCAGGACCATCAAAATGTATCTATGTAGATCCTATTTTTTTCAGCCTCCCAGGCATTTTAAAAGTTGTATATACTTAAGGTATATAACATGATGTTTTGATATACATTTGCATAGTAAAATTACTACATTCAAGCAAATTAATGTATCTATCATTTCACATAGTTATCTTTGTGTGTGTGTTTGTTAAGAGCACCTAAAATCTGTCTTAGCAAATTTCCGGTATACGATATCATTAACCATAGTCCTCATGCCTATAATTTAGATCTCTAGACTTATTTATCCTACATAATAGCAACTATGTTCCCTTTAACCTACATCTCCCTGTTCTCCATCCCATCTTAGGCTTTTAAATTCATCTGAGATGTGAAAAAAAGCACAATCTATGCTAAGAAACTAGGCTTTGGTTTGTGAATTTGGGGATCTTTTTTTTTTTTTTTCTGATGGAAAAGACTATGGGGCATAGGATGTAGTTGTGCTGTTGTTTAGCCATAGATTTATGCAAATTAGAAAAAGATGGTTGTTTCTTTGGGATTCACCTTCCCTCTCCTCTGCTTGGCACCCTGCTGGTATGAATAATGTGCATAACAATTTGCAGCAGCCCCGAGATAGGGTGGGCCATAGTGCACAGCAGGAATGCAGTAGGTTTTTTAGGAAAGAAAGTGCATAAGAACAGCTGAATGTATGTGGTGTTAAAGATTTCCCCCCTTTTCATGCCCCATTGGCTTAGATTTACCTATTATACCTAGATATATGCTAACTAGCTCTTTAGGGACAGGCAAATTAACCCCTCAAATTTAAATCCAGTACCAGTACCTCAATCGGATTTCCACTTAAGATCCTGCTCTGTTGGGAAGCCGAGGCGGGTGGATCGCAAGGTCAGATCAAGACCATCCTGGCTAATACGGTGAAACCCCATCTCTACTAAAAATACAAAAAATTACCCAGTCGTGGTGGCGGGTGCCTGTAGTCCCAGCTACTAGGGAGGCTGAGGCAGGAGAATGGTGTGAACTCGGAAGGCAGAGCCTGCAGTGAGCTGAGATCGTGCCACTGCACTCCAGCCTGGGGAACAGAGCAGGGCAGAAAAGTGGGAAATTCAAAAAATAAGAGCGCATCTCCCCCTCCAAAGGAACGCAGCTCATCGCCAGCAACGGATCAAAGCTGGATGGAGAATGACTTTGACGAGATGAGAGAAGAAGGCTTCAGTCCATCAAACTTCTCAGAGCTAAAGGAGGAATTACATACCCAGTGCAAAGAAACTAAAAATCTTGAAAAAAAAGAGTGGAAGAATTGATAACTAGAATAATTAATGCAGAGAAGGCCATAAATGAACTGACAGAGATGAAAACCATGACACGAGAAATATGTG
>NW_016807068.1:804614-808121 GCF_001698545.2 Rhinopithecus bieti
CCACAGCACCACAATTGACCACATAATTGGAAGTAAAGCACTCCTCAGCAAATGTACAAGAACAGAAATTATAACAAACTGTCTCTCAGACCACAGTGCAATCAAACTAGAACTCAGGACTAAGAAACTCAATCAAAACTGCTCAACTACATGGAAACTGAACAACCTGCTCCTGAATGACTACTGGGTAGATAACAAAATGAAGGCAGAAATAAAGATGCTCTTTGAAACCAATGAGAACAAAGATACAACATACCAGAATCTCTGGGACACATTTAAAAAGTAAATTGACCCAAGGGAAGAAGCCTAAGAACAAGTCCTCACAGACACGTGGGGACTTCAAGAGAAGTCAGCGATCTGATGGTTCTCCTTAGCTCAAGGTTTTACTGAGATGTCATATCAGCAATTATCTAACCTATTGATCACTGCAAGAAGAAAACTATAGATCATAAGCCATATGAAAATAATTAAACACTATCCTAGTATAGAAACCTAATCTGAACATTGATGTATTGTCCAATTATCATCACGATTCTTATTTTACTTTTCTTTTGGTCATTTAATTTTCTCTGAATGTGAGCCACATTAATACTTATATGTAATTTTAGGTTGCCTTTGCATTTTATGCTAAATTTGTCCAACACATAAATAAAAATTATATTTATCATTAACATAAAATACAAGCCAACAAAAACACAGCACAATCTTTTTTTTTTTTTTTTAACAGAAAAAGATTTCTATGTCTTTTATTGACTGTGTTCTTTGAAGTTTAAGTTTTTATTATTATTATACTTTAAGTTCTAGGGTACATGTGCATAACGTGCAGGTTTGTTACATATGTATACTTGTGCCATGTTGGTGTGCTGCACCCATCAACTCATCAGCACCCATCAACTCGTCATTCACATCAGGTATAACTCCCAATGCAATCCCTTCTCCCTCCCCTCCCCATGATAGGCCCCCAAATCTATCTTCTAACCCCTGAAAACTAGTGGAGGATGATTAAAAAAAAAAAGTGGACATCAAAGCAACTCTAATACAAAATACTCTTCCATTTACTTATGCCACAATCTACCGTAAGTATCGCCCTTTCCAAATTCTCTCTTGTGTACATTATCTTGGTAAATGGCACAATCATCCACTCAGCTGCCATGGTTTGTCTAACCTTATCCTAACCAGTTACTTTGTCTTATCAGTTTTAGCATTTAAATATTTATCTCCACAGACACTACGTTTTCTTACTGTAACAGCCTGTTTCTTACTGTAACAGCCTGACCTATCCTTCATGGTACTACGAGATAAATTGGTTTTTTATCATGTTTGTATTAAAAACCTTTTAATCACTCTTCTTAGGACAAAGTCCAAACTCCTTAGGCTGGCATAAAAAGTGCTTCAAGATATTGCTATGGTTTTCCTTCTGGTTTTATCTCTAGAATTACCTGCAGGAGCACTCAGTTATATATTCATAGGAATTTTTGTTTTGTTCCTTAAGTGCCTTAAAAATAATAAGCCCTCTTACTTTCTCCATACCTATTGACATGCTGTCCTCTCTGGAACCTGATTCTTGAGTGCAGTTGCTTTTACTCAACTTGCAAAACTCTGCTTCACCTTCTCCAGGCTGGGTTTTCCTGACTCACACACTACCTGGCTGTATTAAGTGACAATCCTTTGGATTTCAAGTATAACCTTCAATTTGACTGTCATAAAAGTCATCCCATTCTGGGTCAACCAGCAGTGCCTTTGTTGTCCCTGGACTTAGACCATGAGCTTCCAGCGCAGGGACTAACATTCATTACACGAGCACTCAATTAAGGATTGTTTAATGAAAAAATAAAGACACAATAGTTTCCAAGTTATTTCTATTTGATTTTGGAATGCATTTCCTGAATTCTCGTTTGATATAAACACACCCACTCATCAACTGCAGATGCCACCCTCAGACCTACAGTTAGATATTAATAAAGCAGCTAGAAACTTTTCGATGAATTTTAAAGGCTCAACAATCCTAACACTTCTCTGTTTCTCAGTTCTTGCTACTCTATTCTCTCCCTCACTCACTATAATTGATAAAAGTCTATCTTAAGAAAAAAAAAAGGAAAATTTCCCCTTTTTTAAAATAGGAGGACATCCAATGATCTTTACTGCTGCCCCAAGGGTATGGAAATGGTCAGTGTCATATAATACACCCATTTATGGTTTTAGATCAGATACCCTCTAGGGCAGGAACTGTGTTCTTGATACAGTCTGCTTGTTTTAGAGCTTGTAGGCTTGCATAGCATTCTTCTTCTCTAACAACAATCATAAAAATAGCATGGACTTTCTTGTAATCTTAGTCATAAGCTAAGGAAGGAAAGATTACAAAATTATGCCAATTTAAGATCATTGATAGAGATCTTAAAAGGTCCTAACAAATGCTTTATATAATATGGAAAACCCTGTAAGAGAGACATGTGCCACGAGTCTTAGGAAAAGACATTTGAAATTGCACTTAGAAGTAGTAATGCTATACGGAAACAAAATCTTTACTATGAAATCTCACTCAGCTGAAAGGGGAAATCCACAGCAGGGCTGAGTTAATGTTGAAAGGGCTTCCTAGACCAGCTACTTACCTCTTTATAATTATCTAGGAATAAATACTTTGGGACACCTATTATGTAACCTCTTGTGAAAGATACGCAGAGGTGAGGTTGTAAAATATGGAGTTTCAGGGGGAAAAAAAGCTTTGGAGGAAGACAGACCTGCATTTCAAACCCAATTCTATCACTTATGAGCTGTTGCTTTGGGGGCATATTCTTTAAAGTCTCTGAGCCTGAGTTTCCTCATGTCAAATGTTGAAGAAAACCCTACCTCACAGGTTCCTTCTAAGGTTTAAACAAGATAAGGTGTTCAAAGTGCTCAGCACAGTGCCTGGCACAGAACGAATAGTAAATGGTGACTGCCATCTGTTGACATGTATTTAACACAGCTGGCACCAAGTATGACCAGTGTCAAATGAGAAGCATACACAGAAAAACTGTTCATGTCCTCATCCTCTGTCTTCTTCCTCTACAAATTGTAACCTCCTTAGGAGGTGGCTCACACCTGTAATCCCAGCACTTTGGGAGACTGAGGTGGGTGGATCATTTGAGATTAGGAGTTTGAGACCAGCCTGGCCAACATGGCGAAACCCTGCCTCTACTAAAAATACAAAAGTTAGCCTGGTGTGGTGGCACATGCTTGTAGTCTCAGTTACTCGGGAGGCTGAGGCAGGAGAATCGCTTGAACCCAGGAGGTGGAGGTTGCAGTGAGCCAAGGTTGTGCCATTGCACTCCAGCCTAGGTGACAGAGCAAGACTCCGTCTCAAAAAAAAAGGAAAGAAGGGAAAGAGGGATGGAATCAGGATTCAAACCCAGGCACTGTTACTTCAGCCTTTCTTGTTATTCTGTTCTTTTTTTGGCAAACTTTTAAAAAAGTATAAAATACACAGAAAATAACATAAATCATAAGTTTAAAGTTCAATAGCTTTTT
>NW_016807068.1:808423-844288 GCF_001698545.2 Rhinopithecus bieti
AAAAAAAGTAGAAGCAGTTCTTACTTCACATTCATATCTTCCTAGCACATAAAATCATACTGCATCTACAGCAGATCCTGTAATACATATTAAATAATATCTGATCTATGTGTTTTCTGTGAGTAGGTGATTGCCTCGTGGAAACCAGAAATGTCCAGCTAAAAAAAAAAATGTTTCATTACTATTGAGTACAAACTAGAGCTAAGCAAGGAATAAATGGAATCTAGTTTACCAGCTTTTCTCAGATCCTCATTCGCCTCGTGCAGTATGCAGTAACTGTGTGGTTTGAGGTTAGAAGCTGGTAATTTACCCATTATGTGCCAGGCACCTTATACTACCAAGCCAATTTTCTCATAATCCATGTGGGGTAGATACTGATATCTCCATGGTACAGATGAGAAGCTGATGCTTAAAGAGTCTGAGACACTTGCCTAAAGTCATGCAGCTAAGTGCCAGTGCTTAGATTTAATTCTACAACAGCCTGCTGCCTCCTCCCACAGGACACTGCCTCTTGTTTCAGCTATAGGACTGTGGCGTGGAGAAAGACAACAGGACAAGGCCAATGTGCTGGGAATGGTAGTAGGGCCTTTCTTCTGCATGTCTTTCCTTGTGATTCCTGAGGAGGCTACATCACCAAGACTTTCCCCAGCATCCACCTTATCCAACTAGGTGACAAGATCACCGACAAACCATTGTTTAAGTTAAATTCTAGCTTTTAAGTTTGTTCATGCAGTAATGTGAAATGCCTTTTACATGAGTAAGAACTCTTCCCTGAATAGTCAGGGAAATACAAATAATATAGTCAGTTAGAAATTATAAATAATACATAAGCCACAATTTTTACTCATGAGTTTTTCTGGGAATTTATAGGATTTTATTACACAAAGTGTTAAATTAAGTCAGGAAAAAATTCCTTTGAAAACTACTGCCAAGATGACATTATCCAAATGTTCCAAAGTCTATTGATGCTAGGAATAAGAGCAACAGAGAAAATTCATTTGTTGGTTGCTTCCTTGATATTTTAATTACATCTTCTATATCCTCCATACCCCATTCAACATTTTCTGAAATCCAACAATATTTATTAAAAATAAAATAAAAAATTTAATCTATATGTAACAACCTTATTACAAATAATTATTAAATGTCAGGAACCACATTTTACTTTTGGTCAGAATGAAAAATAATCTTTTAGAGTGCCTGATAGGTGGAGTGTGGTGGCTCACGCTGGTAATCCCAGCTCTTTGGGAGACCAAGGTGGGTGGATCACCTAAGGTCAGGATTTCGAGACCAGCCTGGCCAACATGGTGAAACCCCATCTCTACTAAAAATACAAAATATTAGCCAGGCGTGGTGGTGGGCACCTGTAATCCCAGCTACTTGGGAGGCTGAGGCAGGAGAATCGCTTGAACCTGGTGGGTGGAGGTTGCAGTGAGCCTAGATCGTGTCATTGCACTCCAGCCTGGGCAACAAGAGCAAAATCTTATCTCAAAAAAAAAAAGTGCCTGATAAATTTGTTTTCTTATGAAGTTTTATGACAATCATCAGTTTAACTCTGTTAACTACCAGATAGCATTTTGAGCCTGCAAGTCGCCAGAAAACTACATTGAATGCCTAGTTTCCTATATGACCTTGAATCGTTTATTATATTTCAGAACACTCTGGTTGTCTGATGTGAAGCGTATTTGATTTTCTTCTACTCTTGTTGAAGGCAAACTCATTTTTTTTTTCCCAAAAAGGATGTTACATAATTATTCAACTCATGTAAGAAAATTAGAATATTTTAATGAAGTGCTATTATGGATAACAATTCCTGTGGAATTTGATCAAGCCTCACCTTTAGGCAAAAGTATATTTAGTTTACTGTTTGCTTCTTGAAAGTCCTCCCCCCCACTCATCCCACTACTGTCGCCAATAGAGATATGTGAATCCTTATAACAGTCTTAAGGAGTAGATGTTAATTCCATTGTATAGGAGATAAAACTAACACTCAGGGAGTTTAAGTATTGTGCCTGAAATCACACAACGCTGAATGGCAAAGGTGGAGGGTTAAACCACCTATATCTGACACCACAATCCAATCTTTTCACTTACAGCATGACTTTCTTAGTATTCCCTTAGTTTTCTCTCAAAGGTTTTCTCTTGACATTTCACTGAGTGGTGGGCTGTTTGATGATCCAAATATAACGGAGTTCTAAGGATATCAATCTCTGCTGTCACCAAATGACTCTCGATTGATTATTGATCTCAATTGATTATTGACATCTCAATACTGAGTTCCCCCCAGCACCAGGAGCCAGAGCATAGCATTTCACAAAATAAATGACAAATAGGAGAAATTACAAATAATATATAAGCCACAATTTTTACTCATTCTTTTCTTATTTTCTCAAAGTATTTGACAAGTGATAGTCCACACTCTGTGTGTATCAGGCTTTCTGGACATTTATAAGGCAAAGTCAGTTGCTGGTCATGAATAGCAACTCAAACAATCCAAGCTTCATGTGGTTAGTATTCTGCCAGCTTGAGGAAACTTGTCTTTGGCCACAAATAAGAGAAAAGTAGTCCCAAAATTTAAGTGGCTGCCTATGATTACTCATTACCTTTGAATAGTGGTTACTTCTCATGATATACAACTATAAAATCATTTACATAAAATCCAGTGTAAGGGCTGATGAAATCAGCATCACTTTGTAAAGTGAACAGACACAGAGCTGAAATTCAGACTCCAGATGCTGCAAAAAATAAAAATAAATAAAAAAGTTTCAGAATGCTTGACTCAGTCCCCGATGTGAGATTTCACAAAAACAAGTTTTTGTTTCACAGAAACAACCCATAGCATACTTGCTGAAGAAATTTCAGAGAACAGGAAAGGAATTTGGTTTGACATAATTTTAGGTACAGAAGTATGATGTTAAGGTAACAGCATAAGCTCTTGCTTGAAATGATAACATTCCTAAAATGTTAGGAGTTAAAATATCTTTTCTTCAAAATAATGAAGATAGTAGGATGCATGTTTTTTCTCTTTTTAAAAAATGTCCTTACTTAATTAAATTACTAGTTGGCTACTGTTAAGAGTTAACTTGTGTCCCCACAACAGATACTGAAGTCCTAATCCTAGTATCTATGAATATGGCCTTATTTGGAAATAGTGGTTTTGCAAATGATCAAGTTTAGAGGAGGATATTAGGGTGAGCCTTAATTCAAGACTGGTGTCCATATCAAATTTGGGCATAGAGACAAATGTATACAAAGAGGAAGATGATGTGAACACACAGGGATAACGCCATCTACAGGCCAAGAAATGCCTAAGAATGCCAGAAAACTACCAGAAGCTAAGAGAAGCATGGAACAGATGATCCCTCCCAGTCCTCAGTAGAAACAAGCCATACTGACTCCTTGATCTCAAACTTCCAGCCTCTGAGGCTGTGAGACAGTAAATTTCCATTCAGCCTCCTAGCTTGTAGTAAATTGTTACAGCAGCCCTAGGAAGCTAATACAGTCTTCTTAGGTCAAATTCTTATTTCTATTTTTATTTATTTTGCTTTTTGAAATTCTACTAGTTCTTAAAATCACAGAGTCTGAAAACCCTTAACAGGGGTGGCCACAAGGTCCCATCCAACCCTAAGATTTTATGATATTTTACACTGTGAGATCTCTTTTCTAATTTTTTTTTTTTGACTAGGCATTAGTGTTCCTCCAGGACTGGAGCTTTTCAGACTCTCCTTGACATAGCAGAGTACAAACAAGCACAACATTTAGGTGTTTCAGACCCAGACCTGAGAAAATATCCCACAGTATGGCTTGATACTCTAAATGCGGATGCTCGATTTCTTTCCCTGTAGTTTGAGTAGGAGTAAAACTCTAGACGCTCCTTGTATAGGATGTAAGAGTTAGATGTGCACCCACCCATGGATCCGATGAGGAATGGTGTTTCTCAGAAGATTAGGGATAGGTGCCTGAGATCTGTGGAATGCCTCTTCCTTTTTAGATTTGGATCATCAAACAGCCCACTACTCAGTGATCTTGAAAGCCCATTCCCCTTTCCTTTTTCCTCCCAGGCAAGCTAGTAAGAGGAGGTTAGGGACAGTGAGGTATGTTTTATCTGATTATGCTAGGATGCACTGGTGAGTGTCACATTTCCATTGCTTGAGGGGGTTGAAGTGTTCTTTAGCTTGAAGAAAATCTAACCGGGAATCCATCCACTCATTTATTCATTTGTGCATTCATTCAATGAATAGTAAAAAAGAGGAGTTCTAAAGATATCAATCCCTGCTGCTGCTGTCACCAAATGACTCTGTAACTACAATAACTGCTAAATGATGAGAAACTCTACCCTCGTGGAAGAGAGAACACTTGCGATCAAATAATTGAACCACAGCTGATGGTCCTGCAGCTGATGAGTGTCAGCAAGTTGACCTCAGTTCTTTATGACTCCCACATGTCAGCTGTTTCCACTCTATCAAGCTGCCTGCCCATACAACCCACCAAACTGGTACATATAGTATCATAAGACATGTCTCCCCTTCAGGAGCTCATTTCTTCCAGTCCTCTTTGCCTCCAGCCAAGGTCCATCACTTCACAAAATCCTGGTTAAAAGCTCACCTGCTCCAGGAATGTTTCCTGGTTTCCACCTTTACTCAGCCAACCCTTCAGCACCTAGAACTTAAATTCTGAAATACCTGTTTGTTTGTTTTGCATTTATTGAGATGCTGTGCTGTTATTGACATCAACATGTTTTTGTTTGATTTGTATCTCCCTAAAATATCATCAGTTCTTCAAAGAAAAAAGCTGCATTTCCTTGTTTCTAGTCCCAGCGTTTCTGCTAAGGAGCTATATTACTTAATCTATTTGAACGTATCACTTAATGTGTTTGAATATGTGGTCTTCACTGATAAAAAAAAAAAAAAAAAAAAAGTGGGGATTGGGTAATTGGAAAGAATCTCTCCATGGATATTTCTTACCTTAATGGTGTGTATTTAGCATCTCCCATGCATCCTGGTCCTTTGCTGGCTCTGGGAATTGTCCATTTGAGGCTTGTTGCCCAGCATCCTCATGTGAGGGTGACTGTAGTCTTCTCAAGGAAGATTCCTCCCACATCCCTGCTGGGCAACCCAGGCCAATACTACTAAGTATGGAATTGGGAAACACACACTGATGTCAATTTTTGTCTTCCTCTTTTTCTCCTTTCCCCTTTTCCTTGGTATTCAGCCATAAATACAATTCCAGACCAAGATGATAGATTCTTCTCCACAGCCTGCTCATCTCCATAGACATCAATCACTCCTTCTTCTTAAAATGCTCTTATACTCCGTGCCCTTTGGTTAATTCCTACTCCTCTAAGACTTGATTATTCCTCATCTCCTCTCGAATGCCTTCCTTGACCACCAGTCTTCCATCTGTGCTGCTGCTACAACTTGTTAAAATATTTACCCCTCTGCATTGTAACTGCATCAGGCAGAAAGAACATAGTATAGTGGTTATGAGCACAGTCTCTTGGTTTCAGACTGCTCAGGTTTATAATCATCACTGTGCCACTTACTAGCTATGTACCTTGAACAAATTAGTTCTTTCTCTGTTCCTCAGTTTTCTCCTGTGTAAAATAAGAATAATAATAGTACTTATATTCTGCAGTTTTTGGAGGCTTAAGTGAATTAATGCATAAAAGCACATAAAATAGTGAACATATTACCTAGTTAATAATATACAGTGATACAATTTCATGTTCCTTTTCCCTCTAAAATTTCAAATAAGGAGATACAATTTTGTTATAACATCAAAGTTGTAATGTCTTAAGATCTCTGTTTTACGCTCCTCTTTCTTAACTATTACCTCTTTCATCAGTCACCTCCCATCTGAGCATCCTCTCTTTCCTTCAATTGCCTGGTGTAATAATACTCACATACCTTAGCCTGATACTTGAAGAATGCTCCAAGAAATGGACTATTCTCATGCAAAAGGAAAGGACTGGATTTGTTGCTGAAAGATTAAAAGGCATAATATATGCAAAAATACTCCAGGCAGAATCTGTCCCAGGAACAGCTTGTGGATTCATTAGAGGAATGTTTGTTAAACACTTGCTCTGTTCCTAGCATTATGTTACTGGGTGCTGGGGATTCAGTCCATGGCTGTCCTACTGTTTACTGTCTAGTGGGGAATGGAGACAATAACACATACAGTTGTAATACAATGTGAGGAGTTGTGTTGGAGGGAGAAAAAAAAACACTATGGTAACGTGCCATGCATATATATAATTCACTCCAGGAGCAGGAGAAGGCTTCCCGAAGGAAATGGCACCCAGACTGAGTCTCAAAGCATGAATGAAAATTGATCAGCCTTGGTAGAGGAGAAGAGTATCCCAGGCTAACAGGAAATCTCAAGAGAGAAGACACAGAAGCATGAATCACTGATGTGTTTTGAAGCAATTGCAAGGAGTTCTGAGGGAGTGAGTGGTTAGAAGACATCAGCATGAGCCAGATTATATGGTGCTTTTTTGCTTCTGCTTGGATTTTACTCTGCAGGATTTTACTCTAAAGGAGCTTTTCAAGAGTTTCAGGGAGGGAACAAATAGAACCAGATTTCGGTTTTATACTAGTAGTCGTGTGAAAGGTAAGTTGCAAGGGATTAGAGCAAAAACAGAAATCAGTTTGTAAGGTTGTTACAATAACCCCCATAAAAATTTCAGTACTGGAACTAAGGGACACAAGCAAATAAGAAGGTTGATGAAGAGATTAGGAGAGAAAATAGATAAAAGTTCACATGAGTTGTCATAGGGTATAATTGTACTATATCCTTCAATGACTCAGTATTAGACTCTTCAGTCCTTCACTAGACTTTCTAGATGCAGCGACTGTAATGGTAGGAATTTTGAATATCTCAGAGGCAACTGTGAGTTATAAGGATTCTGAAAACACCTCAGCCGCACTTCAGCGACACTAGCCTTTCCTTCAGAAGTGCAAGCTTGGACTAAAAAACCTAAAGCTGCCAATTTTCTTCCTTATTTTCTTCAGCATGTTGTTGTTGTTGTTTGATACAAAGCCAGTTTCAGATTACCTTTATTTTATCTTTATTTTGCCTTATTTTAGTAAATGATTTAACTTTAGTTTATTATCTTACCGACAACTGCCCCTATTTCTTTGCCGGGTGACTGCAAAGCCCCCAACTCCTATCATGACCCGTGTTTCCTACTCTGTCAGTGGTCAGGCTGGTGGAGTTGGGGAGAAGGGGTGTTCTCTGCTACGTATGCAATAGGGCTGGACTTTGAAGGACAGCTGCTTTGTATTCTCATTCTGAGTGTTAGCCTCTTTTACATGCAGGAACAAATGATTGAGTACCCCTGGCTCTGAGTGATGGGAAATGTAGATTGAACTCTTAGAGACTACTTCAGTATGCTTTTATATATCTTTTGTTGGCAATTTTATATCATAGTTATATTAATATATAAATGATGAATTTAGAGAGGAAAGAGGTTGTAAACACCATGCGTTGAGCATTTATTTTAAGATACTATTTCTTTCTTGTCCAAGGTGAGATACAAAATGTAATGTATGCAGCTTGGCACATCCATTAAGACAGGTGTGGCCTTTCAGCTCTATATTTCATTCTGAAGGCAGAAGAGGAATGAGAGAGGAAGCACAGCCTTCTGTAGGGCATCCCCATCAAACAGAACTTGGTATACTTCATGAAGAATGTCATACATGCACTGGCAGGTGCTCATAATGCATGAACCAATTTATCTTGGATAAACCTCTCCAAGCCCAAGTTACAAAGCAGTGAGGGTCAGGACTTGATTGTTCTGCTATTTGATTATTTATTGCAAGTTTGTATGATGTACCAGTAGGAGGAAACAGATACGAGTGTCTTAGACGTACTGCAAGGGTATGGCCCAGAAATTATTGTTTAGTGAGGTTCAAATGGACTTCTCCTGGGAGAAACTGTGCCATATGTGATTAGACTGATGTCCAAGCCCATAGGAAAAACAGGAAGAGAAAACCCCTTAGTCTCCTGGCTGATCCCCAGAGATATCATTCTGAGTTTAGAGGTTTAAGTGCTAGGCCTGAAACTTGGGACACTGGTGTATGTGGACTAAAGTTGACGGCTTTTGGAGTGGGGCAGGCTTCTGTCTTGTTCCTCAAATGTCCACAAATCTAAACTGTCCCTAAATTCGCTGAGTAGGACTAGAGGAGCTGTAAGAAAACACGTAATCATCAGCTGTTATGTGGAGGTTGCACATGAAGAACAGGAATTATGAAATATGTTGGTTTCAACCAAGAGTTTATTTGGGTTTCCCTGGATGTTGTGTTGGTAAAAAGAGAGATTATGTTCATTAACATACTACCATGAAATTAAGTTGTATTATAGTAGAAATAAGAAATGAGAGGAACCCACTGTCTACCGATGTTGTGCCAACTCCCAAAATAGATATTTGTATTAACTGATTTATCCACGTTTTTGAATACCAATTATGTGCCAGATGCTGCACTGGCACTATGATTATTGTGAAGAGCAAAGGCAGTGCCTACCTTCAAAGAATTTACAGTTTAAGGAATATGTGAGTATAACTATTTAATCTAGGAGATTCTGAGACAAGTGTTCACTTCAAATGGAAAAGCTTTTGAAAAATCATGAAGGCGACTGTATACCTACCACATGCAGCATTGGTAATGTTCAGGAAATGAGACAAAAGTCAATCTTCTGTTTATCCCAAACCTAATTTTGGATTTTCAACATAAGATGGAAGGAGGATTTCACTACAAAAAGGATAGGGGAAAATAAAGAGAAAAATCAATTTATTAAACTTCTACAATATCAACCTAAATCAATGCACAGGGCAGAGATTTGAGGAGAGAATACAGACTCAAACAGCTTCTCTGTACCTTCCCCTACCTCAACCAAGAGTTAACCTAAGTATGATGATATCAGAAATATCAGTTATTACTGACATAAAGATATAGACTCTCCACCAGAAAAAAAATATATTTTCATAGAAGAAAACCTTAAAACACAGAGAGATTAATTACCACAGAATAAACTATAGAATGAAAAAAGGAAGAAAAGATACCTGTAAGTCAGTTTTTAAAAATAACAATAATTACTGCCACCACAATAATAATAATAAATGGCCAAATAGGGAGCATAAGACAAAATAATAATAAATGGCCAAATAGGGAGAATAAGACAATAGGGAGAATAAGACACCATTGAAAAGGCAGTAAGACTCTATGGCTTTTATTTCAGCTGCCTCCACAGGGTAGTGGACCAGGGAAATCTGAGGGAGGTGGTTGTCAGGTGCCATGCAATTCCACACGGTTCCGTGAGGTTCACCAACCTCTGCTGAAAATGTACCACATGGCTGGCAACTGACCATAGGCAGTAGGTGGTACAAAGATGAATGAGTCACTATCTGTATTTTGAAGACATGAGAGAAACAACACTCAGTCTCATGGGAAAGCAGACAGGTTCCCAGCTACAACAGTAAAGGTCAGGCTGTGATAAGTGCTAGAACCAAGACAGAAAGCCCAAAAATCTAACAGATTTGGAGAGAAAAGAAACAGCAGTCTTTCTTGATGATTAGAAATACTTCACAGAAGAGGGTGAAAAACAGTGTTGAGTTCCAGAAAGAGAGGAAAGGCATCAAAGGAATGGCACAGTGTAGGAAAGCACAAGGGATATTCAGAAAGTTCTATGTAGTTGGTTAGGGGCAGAGGCAGAGCTGACTTACATACTGGATAACTTACTTACCAAATCAAAGATTTGAAACTAAAATCTACTAGCAAGTGTCAGTTAGTGAATCAGAGGCAGGCATATTGAGCCTAAGAAAAGAGAAACACCCATAATACCTGTAGTGGGTTGAATGCTAGCCTCCCAAAAGATATGCCTCATGTCCTAATTCCCAGAACTTATAAAAGTTAGCTTATTTGGAAAAAGAATCTTTGCATATATAATAGTTAAGATCTTGAGATGAAAAGGTCATCTAGGATTATTCAGCTGGGTCCAAAATCCAGTAACAAGTGCCCTTATAAAGAAAGCAGAGGGAGATTTGAGACAGACACAGAGGCGAAGGAGTTGGGAAGATGAAGGCAGAGACTGAAGTAATGTGACTACCAGTCAAGGAACACCAAGGCATGCCAACAGCCAGCAGAAGCTGGAAGAGGCAAGGAATGAATTCTCTTCTAGAGTCTTCAGAGGGGGTGTGACCCCCACTGACACCTTAATTTTAGACTTCTGGTCTCCAGAACTGGAAGAAAATAATTTTGTGTAGTTTTAAGTCACCAAAGTTATGGGAATTTGTTACAACAGCCCTGGAAAAGCAACATAGCACCTCAAAACTAATCATTATAAGTGAGATAGTAATGACTAACATAGATATAATGCCTTTCGATTTACAAATCTTTGTACATATAATTTTATTTTATTCTCATGACGAAACAATGAGGTAGCTATTATGGTTTCTTTTTCCACTTATTGTTGAGGAACCTCAGCTTCAAAGAAATAAAATCACCTTCTTAAGTTAATTCAAACTTCTGTCTCTAACTCTAACTCCCTGTTTTCACTATGAACCCAAGCTTCTTTGGTAATGAATCAGTCCTCACAGCTAGCACTTTTCCCACCCATACATGGCTGACAGCTTTAAATGGCATTCAAGAGTCTTTTGCAGGCCCAGCCTGGGGAACAAACCAGAGGAGGAGGGAAAAAGAGAGAGGGAACCAAAAGGGATCACATTTAGGGTATTCTAAATAAGGATAAAAACAGCCCTTTTCCAATTATCCTGGGTTTCAGCTACTGACTCTTGTAATATTGGGTAAGATTTCAGACTCCTTGAATCTCAGTTTTCTCTTCTGTAAAATGAGCATAAAAATTCCTGCCTCGATTGGTTTAAAGATTAGATGAGTGATATGGTTTGGCTGTGTTCCCATCCAAAACTCATCTTGAATTGTAACTCCCACAATTCCCATGTGTTGTGGGAGGAACCCAGTGGGAGGTGATTGAATTATGAGGGTGGATCTTTCCTGCATTGTTCTTGTGATAGTGAATGAGTCTCAAGAGATCTGATGGTTTTAAAAACTGGAGTTTCCCTGCACACATTATCTCTTTGCCTGTCTGCCATCAATGTAAGATGTGACTTGCTCCTCCTTGCCTTCTACCATGATTCTGCGGCCTCCCCAGCCACATGGAACTGTGAGATCAATTAAATCTCTTTATTTTGTAAATTGCCCAGTCTCTATGTCTTTATTAGCAGTATGTCTTTATCAGTAGTGTGAAAACAGACTAATATATTAAATTGGTACCAGTAGAGTTGCTGAAAAGATATCTGAAAATGTGGAAGTGGCTTTTCAACTGGGTAACAGGCAGAGAGGTTGGAACAGCTTGGAGGGCTCTGAAGAAGACAGAAAATGTGGAATAGTGTGGAACTTCCTAGAGATTTGTTAAATGGCTTTGAGAAAAACGTTGATAGTGATATGAACAATAAGGTCCAGGCTGAGGTGGTCTCAGATGGAGATGAGGAACTTTTTGGGAACTGGAGCAAAGGTGACTCTTGTTATGTTTTAGCAAACAGACTGGCTGCATTTTTCCCCTGCCCTAGAGATTTGTGGAACTTTGTACTTGAGAAATATGATGTGGGGTATCTGGGGGAAGCATTCAAGAGGTGACTTGAGTGCTGTTAAAGGCATTCAGTTTTATAAGAGAAGCAGAGTACAAAAGTTCAGAAAAGTTGCAATCTGACAATCTGATAGAAAAGAAAATCCCATTTTCTGAGGACAAATTCAAGCTGGCTGCAGAAATTTGTATAAGTAATGAGGAGTGAATGTTAATCCCCAAGATAACGGGGAAAATGTCTCCAAAGCATCTCAGAGGTCTTCATAGCAGCCCCTCTCATCACAGGCCTGGAGGCCTAGGAGGAAAACATGGTTTCCTGGGTTGGGACCAGGGTCCCTGTGCTGTGTGCAACCTAGGGACTTGGTGCCCTGTGTCTCAGCTGCTCCAGTTGTGACTTAAAAGGACTAACATAGAGCTCAGGCTGTGGTTTCAGAGGGTACAAGCTCCAAGCCTTGGCAGCTTCCACACGGTGTTGAGTCTGAGAGTGCACAGAGGTCAAGAATTGGGGTTTGTGAACCTCTGCCTAGATTTCAGAAGATGTATGGAAACACCTGGATGCCCAGGCAGAAGTTTGCTGCAGGGGGTGGGGGTCTTCATGGAGAACTTTCTGCAGTGCAGAAGGGAAATGTGGGGTCTGAGCACCCACACAGTGTCCCTACTGGGGCACTGCCTCGTGGAGCTGTAAGAAGATGACTACAATCCTCCAGACCCCAGAATAATAACTCCACTGACAGCCTGCACCACGCACCTGAAAAAGCCTCAGACACTCAATGCCAGCCCATGAAAGCAGCTGGGAGGGAGGCTGTACCCTGCAGAGCCACAGGGGCAAAGCTGCCCAAGTCTGTGGGAACCTACCTCTTGCATCACGGTGACCTGAATGTGAGACATGGAGTCAAAGGATATCACTTTGGAGCTTTAAGATTTGACTGCCCTGCTGGATTTTGGACTTGTGTGGGGCCTGTAACCTCTTTGTTTTGGTCAATTTCTTTCATTTGAAGTGGCTGTATCTACCCAATGCCTGTACCCCCATTGTATCTAGGAAGCAACTAACTTGCTTTTGATTTTACAGGCTCATAGGCTCATTGTCTCAGATGAGACGTTGGACTGTGGACTTTTCAGTTAATGCTGAAATGAGTTAAGACTTTGGGGGACTGTTGGGAAGGTATGATTGGTTTTGAAATGTGAGAACATGAGATTTGGGAGGGGCCAGGAGTGGAATGATATGGTTTGACTGTGTCCCCACTCAAATCTCATCTTGAATTGTTAACTCCCACAATTCCCACATGTCATGGGAAGAACCCAGTGGGAGGTGATTGAATTATGGGGGCGGCTCTTTCCTGTGCTGCTCTCATGATAGTGAATGAATCTCATGAGGTCTGTTGGGTTTAAAAATAGCAGTTCCCTGTACAAGCTCTCTCTTTGCCTGCCACCATCAATGTAAGATGTCACTTGCTCCTCCTTCCCTTCCATCATGATTCTGAGACCTCCGCAGCCATGTGGAACTGTGGGTCCCATTAAGCCTCTTTCTTTTGCAAATTTCCCAGTCTCAGTTATGTGTTTATTAGCAGCGTGAAAGCAGACTAATAGAATGAGCTATGTATTTTTTCAAAATTTTGAAAACTGCAAGGACAATGAAAAATGTGAGTTATAATTATGAGAGTAGAGGGAAATGGTGCAGTAGAGTGGTACAGATGTAACAGCATATTAGTATCACCTGGGAACTTTAAAAACTCATGGATGCCTACGTTCTACCACAGAATTATTAAATCAGAATCTCTAGGAGTAGGCCTCAAGTATCATTATTTTTAAAAAGCATCCCAAATCCGTCATACAACTGCAGCCAATTTTTGAGAACTCCTGCAGGAGTGGGAAAAAATGAACTCTGGCATCAATTGATCTAGGCATAAATTCCATATAGTAACTTTATAATTTGCACTTTGTAAATTGCATAATCTTGTGCAAATTACTTTAAAATAGGAATAATAATACTTGACTCATAATGCTGTTGTAAGGTTTGAATTAAATGTGTATAAAGTGGGATAGTAAGTTCAAATTAGTTTGGTTTTCCCCATTCTGTTCACATCTATAAAGCCATTGGAAAGACAAAAGGAAAGAAGGGAGAGGGAGGGAGTTAGCATTTGACACATACATGCATTTCCACAAATTGGCTCCAAATTGCATTTTCTTAATTTGAGGTAAGTTCATTTACAAATGTAGCTTTTGCATTATGAATGCAGATGTTAACAAATCCAGTCATCATCATGTAGAACTAGCTTCTCATAAAATTAATAGGTTCCCAGGGGTTACATAATTCAGATTAACTATAAAACCAAGTGTTTCCCCATTAATCAATGCCCCAGGGAAGTGCCAAGTGTTTCCTGTCTTAGCAAGTTGTATTAGATTAGAGTCACAAGACATCAGTTCACTAAATGTGAGGTGCCTGTAATGACCAAATGTCACTCACCAATGGTAGAAAAGTTCAAATATTGGTAACAATATGGTAACAGCTTTTGCTGTTGTTTCTGTTTTAGCTATGGAAAATCATCTCTACATTGCAAGGCATTTCAGGGTCCAAACTAGCATTTTCATCTTCATTCGTTAGTCTGAAATGGGTTGGGTTACAGGATGAAGGCATACACTAGCTTATGAAACATCTTCAGAATATAAGAGATAAGGGAATAATGGGAATTAGAAGGACAGTGGCGTTGGCTGGTGGCTGTTAGTGTCATAGGTAACAGAGAAAAAAATGGACAAGATCTACTATCAATCAGGAGATGATGTGAAAGCCAGAAGCCTTCAAAGAACCATTTGCCATTCAAAAAGCAGCTCTCGGTATGCTAGTGGATCCAGTAGAAATTGAGCCTGCTCATGGCACATCAAGTAATTGTATGACTGGGCTGCTCATCATGAGCTCTTTATTGTCAGATCTTCCAAGTCAGTAGTTTGGGCAGGCACATCAGTAACACATCATACAATGAATGGTACATTTGCAACCAGGCATGAGCATGTCCAGCGGGAACAACTAAATTACACAAATTGGCAGCTAAGTCCTACATATACTTAACTTGTTAAATCAATGTGTCTCCCTCAGGTCACACCTGAGACCTCACAGAGAGTTTCCATAACCAGTTATCAGAAGATGAAAAACCCAGGTCCGTTTCAGAGATGGGTGGCTCAATATTTCATATGAGTTGAAAGTGGACTGCTTGTGCAACACATCTCCACCCAGGGTGGCCAGGAAAGAAAGTAGTGAGGGGAAATTCTCACTACTGTGGGAAGGGCTTCAAGAAGTACATCCATCAGGTCATCAGCTTGTGTAGACAGTGTGAGTTGAGCAGGTTCACTATTGATTCTCTGACCATATCGTCTCTCTCTTCAGTTCATGCAAGACAGACTTTCAATGGTTGGTGCTTGCATTCCTTTCATTCTCTGACTAATGATACCCGCTTTGTCTGCTTGTGCAATAGGCTGGAAGTGTTGGAAATGAGTACCTCCCAGGGTGTGGAATACAGAGAGGCAAGGTGGGGTGCCCCTGAGGGGAGGAGTATTTTATAACAAAGACTGTAGATAATTCCCAGCGTATCATGATGATAAACATCTGAATGATTTTTGGTCAATGTTTCTGCTCTTTTAAAATCATCTACACAATCCCATTATTGCCAGAACCTGAGGCAGAGATTTCCCAGTGCTCTAATCTGGATGCCACTGCTCTTAGGAGCAGCTCTCAGCCAATGACTGACCCACCAGGACAGGAGTCGGTGTACTGATAGCCCAGCTCCTCCCCTGGAGCAGGATAACTCTGATGCTTGCGTTTGTACTGGCTCTCAGAGTTTCCTAAGTAGGATTGAGCTACAGGTACACTAAGTGATAACTGACTCAATAGTGCACCCATTATTGGCTACTTTCCCTTCTTGCTTCACTTCCCCACTCCCCTGTTGGACTTTCCTCTACCACCTAAGTAACCTATTTGCATTCAGATCCTTGTCTCAAGATCTGCTTCTTTGTGAACCCAATTAAGTCAGGTATCTATAAGAATAGTAAATGCACATGTCTTTTGCCCCAAGATTTCCACTTCCAGGAATTTATCCTAAAGTTATACTCACAAATGCTCACAAAGGTATGATCTTTATAATAATGGTAGTAAACATCATTAAGTCCTTACTATATACTAGGCATTAAAGCTTTTTTTCATGTCATATCTCACTTAATACTCAGAAAGCCCCATGCAATTACAATTACATATCCATTTTTACATAAGAGAAAAGTGAAGCACATAGAGGTTGACCAACTTAAGAGTATAGGAGCTAGTAGTGCAGAGCTAGGATTCAAAACCTGGAAATCTGCTTTCAAGGCCCATCGACTTACTCTCTGTATAAGCATGCACATGAGGATGCTTATTTCTGCATTGTTTATTACAGCTGGAAACTATCCAAATGTCAATTGAAGGATGGTTACATAAATTATGGATGTCATATAATAAAATATTTAGAGCTACTATAAATAAAGCTTATTTACTAATAGAGAAAGAAGTTCAAGATATTAAGTGAAAAATGCAAGGTGCAGAACACCAAATTACATAGGCTTCCAATCTTGCAAAGTCCAAAGAGCTATGTGTAGGTGTATATTTCTGTGTGTGTTAACCATCACAGGAAATAGTTGTTCCCTTAAGAGAAGCCTGTGCAGTGAGCATGAGAGGGAGACATACTTTACACTGAAAGCCATTTTTTATTGTTTTAGTATAAGTATATATTACTCTTCAAAAAGCCATATGAAAAATACTGTGTAATCAAGCTATATGTGAATATATATGGAAGGAGTAATTCATTATTCCTGGAAGAGTCTCCCAAGGCCCCATAAAAGGACATACTGTGTGAGTAAATGCAGAACTCTCCCAGCAATAGTATTTTTGAAGCTCCATAAGTGTGAGAGTTCACAAGATATTGGGTAACTGTACAGTTTGTTGTGTAGAGTTGGCAGGAAATGAGGCTAGGAAGGTTGAGATAAGATAATTTGTAGATGCATTAACTCACAAGTGAACTGAAATACTCAGGTCTGTCAATAGTTACTTGACAAAAATATTTTTCTGTGGAGTCTTTATGATATCTTTGAAGACCACGTGTGCCACACGGGATATTACAAGAAAGGAAAAGAAAAATATTTCAAGGCTTCCTATAAAGAGTATTAGCTTTCTTCACTCTCGCTCACTTCAGAGGGTTAAGAATCAGAAAGAACTGATTGGAAATGCTTACTTAATCACTTACCCACTATGGGTTCAATGTATTCATCTGTAAAACACATATTATAAAAATACAACCTTCATAGAATTAATGTAAGGATCAATTGAGATCATTCGTGCAAAGCAGTTACTATAATACATTGCTTGGGATTAGCAGGCACTCAGTAATCATTACATGTTACTATTGCTAATAAGTGCTGACAAATAGCAACTGCAACATGATCACAACCTTACTGATATCGTAAGAAACTGAAAACAGTGAACGGAAAGGACTTCTCTAGGAAAATGAAGGTCTACAGTTTGAATCCAAAGAAAACCCCACATTCAAAATGATCTCATTGGCTTTCTCTGAAGCAAAGCCCTAAGTGACATCCAGGTTCTGCCTCAAGCCACAAGACTGACTGACAGCTGTGGAATCTGTCAACCTCAACATATGTGCCATAATCTCTGGTCCACCGATTACACTCAGGTTGATGAACCACGGCTGATGGTGTTTGTGACTTTATTTTTTATTTTATTTTATTTTTCTAGAAATGTAGTCTCTGTCAGTTATCCAGGTTGGAGTGTAGTGGCATAATTATGGCTAACTGCAGCCTCAAACATCTGGGCTCAAGCGATTCTCTCACCTCAGTCTCCCAAGTGACTGGGATTACAGGTATGAGCCACTGACTGTAGCTTTGAATGAATACCTTAAAAAATTCAGAATATTAATGTTGCCTACAGAAATACAATGATCTAAAAACTGTTCAACCTAACTTTATGTTAAAAAATTATCTCAACCATCCTTTCTGCCGAAGATGCTTGCAAAGAAGTAACATTTACAAAACAGAAGAAACAAATTAAGCAAGCATTGGTTAGAAAAAATGTCAATGAGCAACGTTCTGGTTGTAAAAATCTAATTAACCAGCCGGGGCCGTGGCTCACGCCTGTAATCCCAGCACTTTGGGAGGCCGAGGCAGGTGGATCACGAGGTCAGGAGTTTGAGACCAGCCTGATCAACACGGTGAAACCCCGTTTCTACTAAAAAAATACAAAAATTATCCAGGTATGGTGGTACACCTGTAATTCCAGCTACTCAGGAGGCTGAGGGAGGAGAATCGCTTGAACCTGGAGGCAGAAGTTGCAGTAAGCTAAGATTGCACCACTGCACTCTAGCCTGGGCAACAGTGCGAGATTCCATCTCAAAAACAAAACAAAACAAAAAAATTCTAGTTAACCATAACAAATGCCACACATACACATGAATGATGTTATGGGTGTCAAATTTATCATCCTAGACTGAGAGCCAAAAGTGCTTAATCTGAACAAAGTATCACACTGGTAGAACTGCAGAGAGACGAGCAAACAAACTGGATTAGAGACCCTTTTCTTCAATGACAAAAGTCATTGTCAGACTTTTTTTGTACTCAGTCATACTAATGCATGAAATTTCTCCCCCCACAGTTACAGTGACATTTTGTTTTCCAAACCAAAACTGGAGCACATGTTTTGATAAGATCAAATATTCTTATGGGAACAACAGAACACATTGTCTTAAAGAAATATTTTCTCCCCAAATTCTAGAAATCTGGTAGTACCCAGGTGACAGTTATAGATAGGTTTTTTTGGTCTCTTCATACAAATCTTGTCCCTCTAAAAATGGCAAGTGTTGAAATTCAAAGTACTCAGAAAGTGTGAGTTCTCTGAAGACAGGGAAAAAAGTGGGAGAAGACAAAAAATGTAGGATGGCAGAAACTGATGACATTTTTTTAAGAGGAGGGGAACTAGGAAGATAGGAATTTATACAATGAATCTTTTAGCCAATTCTATTAAAAGTTTAGACAAAGTTAGATTTCATGAGACTGAAAACTCACAGGAAATCGTGTTACAACGTAACTAGAAATAAAATTTTATTTGTTTGTTTTAAACTCCACAATGAACAAAAGGCCCCAGATGATAAATGTTAATAATCATTTTCACTTTCAGCACATTGCTTTCATCTTTTATTTAAAATTCAGGGAGAAAAAGAGATCCACATTTTGTTGCAGACCTATAAAATTTTTTAGTACTTTCATGATCCCAAGTATTCACCATCATGATCAAAGAAAAAAATCACTCCCCAGAAAATAGCTGATAATGACATCAAAAATTACTCTCGTGTTTCATTGAGATCTAAGCATTTTGTGCTGACTCATAGAAATGTTGGTGAACCTGCATGGCCATGGATCAAAGAACTTGAAGTTACAGTAACTGCGTGTTCTTAAGTAGATAACATCATTACAAAATGTTACAAAATTATACTAAATTTTCCCATCTTAAAATCCACACAGCTTTGAACTCTGATTGCAGGATCTAGGATACCATTCATTTTTTCCTCAATCTAAAGCCTAACTCTTCCCATCTTACAAAGAAAAGAAAAAAAAAGAGAATGTTTCTGATCAACGATCTTTGAAAAAAACTGTAACATAATCAACAGCTAATTTATTGAACTGGTTCAAGTGAAATTTTGTATATGTTTATATTTGTTGTGGCTCAGTTCAGTGGGATGATAACAGAAGTGATGAGTTCAATGTACAGTTTATGTTAAATTAAAGCATTTGTTTTTCATTGCTTTTCTTTCTTTCCCACTGACTATCATATACACATAACAGAAGGAGTTGGAACCACTATTTTAAATCTCAAAATGAAAGTTACACTTAGAGACTTTTGAAAAAGGCTACATCCTCAACATCATGGGACCAACATATAAGTCCTGTACTACTTACGCTCAGTCTGGAACATGCAAAAACCCTTCTATTTTGTCATGTTTTTGTTTTATTTTCTAGCCCCTGTAGATTTATGTTCCAGCATCTTTGTTGAAGAGATGATCTTTCACCATCGAATTGCTTTGGCACTTTTATTGAAAATCAGTTGATCATATAAGTGTGAGACTATTTCTTAATTCCTATTCAGTTTCATTGATCTGTATGTCTATCTTTATATCAGTATTACAATACTTTTTATTTAACTTTAGTGTTATAATAAATTTTGGAGTGAAGTAGTGTAAGTCCTTTAATTTGACTTCTTTTCGAAAATAGTTTTGGCTAACCTACCTTTTTGACATTTTCTTATGAATTTTATAATAAGCTTAGAGAAAATGTCTGCTGGGATTTTGTTTGGAATTGCCTTGAATTATACATAAGTTCTGAGAGGGTTTCCATCTTAGCAATATTTAATTTTTCATTTTGTGAACACAGTATATGTCTCCACTTATTTCGGCCTCTTTTAAATTTTTCTCAGCAATGTTTTGTAGCTTTCAGTGTACTTTTTTTTTGCGAATCTTTTATGAAATTTATTCCTATTAATATTTCATATTGTTGATGCTATTATAAATGATATTGTCTTCTAAATCTAAATTTTTAGTGGTTCATTGCTAGCATACAGAAATGAAATTGATTTGTAAATTTTAACCATGTATTCTACAGCCTTGCTACATTCACTGGTTAGTTGTAGCAGCTTTTCTTTTTTTTTTCTTTTTTATTTTTTTGAGATGAAGTCTCACTGTGTGGCCCAGGCTGGAGTGCAGTGGCGTGATCTCGGCTCACTGCAAGCTCCGCCTCCCGAGATCACACCATTCTCCTGCCTCAGCCTCCCGAGTAGCTGGGACCACAGGCGCCCGCCACCAAGCCTGGCTAATTTTTTGTATTTTTAGTAGAGACGGGGTTTCACCGTGTTAGCCAGGATGGTCTTGATCTCCTGACCTTGTGATCCGCCCGCTTCGGTTTCCCAAAGTGCTGGGATTACAGGCGTGAGCCACCGTGCCCGGCCAGTTCTAGCAGCTTTTTAAAAATTCTTGAGGACTTTTTACAAAGATGATGAAGTTGTCTGTAAATAGAAAGTTTCGTTTTTAAAAGCCCGACCTGCATTCCGTTTATTTCTTATTCTTGCCTTATTATCCTGACTGGAATCTCCAGTAAACGTGAACTGAAGGAGACACCTTTGCCTCATTCTCAGTCTTGAGAAGAACACATTCAGTTTTTTACGACAGTGTGTGATATTAAGCCACAGAATATTATTCATGCTTTTTATTAGGAAAAGGAAGTTCCCTTTAATTCCCAGTTTGCTGAGAGATTTTATCGGGAATAAATATAGATTTTTTTCAGATGTTTTTTCTTCATGTAATTCAAAATTATGTGGTTTTCTTCTTGAGTCTGTTAATATGATGAAGTACCTTGATTTTTGAATGTTAAACAACCTTGTTTTTCTGGGATAACTCCACTTAGTCATGATTTGTTATGCTTTGTATATATTATTGGATTTGGTTAACTAATTTAACAAAAATGTTTGTGTCTTTGTTCATGAAAGATAATGTTATGTAGTTTGCCCTCTTGTAATGTCTTTTTTGAGTTTTGGTATCAGAGTAATGCCAGCTTTATAGAATGAGCTGAAAAGTATTCGATGGTCTTCAATATTTTGTTTACTTGACTGCTAGTCTGGCCTTTCTTATAGCATATATAAGTATATATAACATACATATAGTACACATACATAATATCTGTATTCTAATATTATGTGTGGGTGAGGGAAATGGATGAATGTGGCTGTGAAGAAATGAGAACAGTACATCTATTTGGGGATGAATCATTTGAAGGATGAGTTGTGTTTGTTGAATATTCAGAGTTAATGAAAGCCATTGTGCCTCCATTACCTATAAACTGCAGTTGATATCTAGTCATGAAATTGCTAGGATTTGATTGCTATAACATGTGTAAATCATTTGGCACATTTCTGGAACAGAGTTGGATCTCAGTAAATGGTTGTCATATTTTCTTATAATTGTCAACCTCATTCCTGCCATCAATGACATCATCATAACTATTTTCATAATTTCTACCATTTAATAATAAAAATGTGAGCATTTCAAAAACAAATTTATAGCTGTTTGTCATTAAAAAGTGTCACATCTCAGGCCCCTTACTCTTCTCATAAAACTTGTCACAGGACTCCCAAGGCTGGGATTCTACAAAAGAGCAGTCTGTGATTTTATCTCTGATAGGATTTGATGGGCCTCCTGATCCAAATTATCTACTCAACTGAGGTACAATACCTAGAGAGTCAATCATCCTCTGCTTCAGCTGAGACTGTTTTTAAGTTAGTTAATATATTTAATAATAGCTTCCTAAGCGTTAGTTAACTGGGATGATTTATATTAAGTAGATGGAACTTGAAGAAAATAAGAGAGGTGGCTCTGAGGAGTAAACTAAGGTAATGATCACCGTGGACACTGAAAATGGATGCAATTGAATAAATACTGGATTCAAGATTAGGAGACCTGGCCGGGCGCAGTGGCTCAAGCCTGTAATCCCAGCACTTTGGGAGGCCGAGATGGGTGGATCACGAGGTCAGGAGATCGAGACCATCCTGGCTAACATGGTGAAACCCCGTCTCTACTAAAAAATACAAAAAACTAGCCGGGCGAGGTGGCGGGCGCCTGTAGTCCCAGCTACTCGGGAGACTGAGGCAGGAGAATGGCGTAAACCCGAGAGGCGGAGCTTGCAGTGAGCTGAGATCCGGCCACTGCACTCCAGCCTGGGCGACAGAGCGAGACTCTGTCTCCAAAAAAAAAAAAAAAAAAAAAAAAAAAAAAAAAAAGATTAGGAGACCTGTGTTTAAGGCCTAGTTTAGACATTTGTTAGCTGTGTTCGGTCATTCAGTCAAAAATTTATTAAGGGCCAAATATATGCCGGGAACCTATGCTAGGTGCAAGTCACAAGTGGTAAACAGGACACACACGGTTCCTGGGACTTACTGACCTTGCTTTAACCTCTTTGGGACTTCTGTTTATTCTATCTAATTCATAAACTTGGCATGAGAAGCGTTTACATAACAGTACATTGTAATCTGCTTCATTAGAAAAAAGTCAGGAACTGCAATAGATTATTTCCATGGGTATGTGAGCTTCAAACTTAGATTTTTTTTAATTGTCATTTTCTGTTACAATCAATGTCCCCCTCTCTAGGCTATGAATTCTGAGGAGAGTTGTCTTATATATCTGTTTCATGGAATGTGTTAAATTATCTATGCCTATTGAATAAATGAATGAATGAACACATTAATGCATGGAGAGTTTGGAAAGGAAAGAGACTAGCTAAGAATCACAAAGACCTTAAAAGAGATCATGAAAATGATGATGATAAAACAACTGAAAAAGAAGAGACGAGGATGCAAACAGAGCACACTGGTTAAGGTCACTGAATTTGAAGTCAGATTGTTATCTGTTTAGATAGTTTGGAGAGCCTGATTGTCTTCTGCCAATTGGGTAACAATCTTAGTCACAATAAACTTTACTTGACAGTGGAGGAATTCCCATATGTGTTAGCAGTCATTAAGTGTCTCAAATATAATTGTCCATTTAACCACTTTCAACCAAAATTTAAAGCTATCTCAAAACCATTTATGGAATAGGGAGTCCTTTCCCCACTGCTTGTCTTTGTTGGTCTTGTCAGAGATTAGATGATTGTAGATGTGTAGCTTTTTTTTTCTGAGTTTTCTGTTTCATTGGTCTATGTGTCTGTTTCTCAGAATTGGCCTTGGCAAAAAAATTTTGGCTAAGTCCCCAGAAGCAATTGCAACGAAAACAAAAACTGAGAAGTGAGACCTGATTAAACTAAAGTTTCTGCACAGCAAAACAAACTATCAACTGAGTAAACAGACAACTACAAAATGGGAGAAAATATGTGCAAACTGTGCATCTAACTAAGGTCTAATATTCAGAACCTATAAGGAACTTAAATCAACAAGCAAAAAACAAATAACCAAATTAAAAACAAATGGGTAAAGACCATGAACAGACCTTCTCAAAAGAAGACATACAAGCAACCAACAAACATGAAAAAATGCTTACCACCACTAATCATCAGAAAAGTGCAAATCAAAACCACAATGAGATACCATCTCACACCGTTCAGAATGGCTATTAAAAAGTCAAAAAACAACAGTTGCTCCTGAGACTGCAGAGAAAAGGGAAACAATTATACAATGTGAGTGGGAATGTAAATTAGTTCAACCACCATGGAGAGCAGTTGGGAGATTTCTAGAAGAACTTTAAACAGAGCTACAATTCGACCCAGTAATCCCATTACTGGGTATATACTCAAAGGAAAATAAATCATTCTACCAAAAAGACATATACACTCATATGTTCATCTCCATGCCATTCACAATAGCAAAGACATAGAATTAACCTAGGTGCCCAACAGTGGTGGACTGGATTAAGAAAATGTGATACATATATACCTTGGCACACTACACAGCCATAAAAAAGAACAAAAATCATTTCCTTTGCAGCAACATGGTTGCAGCTTGAAGTCACAATCCTAAGAGAATTAACACAGGAACAGAAAACCAAATACTGTGTGTTCTCACTTGTAAGTGGGACATTGAGTACACATGGACATAAACATGGGAACAATAGATACTGCAGACAACTGGGCATGGGGGAGGAGGGGAATGTGGGTTGGAAAACTGCCTACCAGGTATATGCTCACTACCTGGTTGCAATATACCCATATAAAAAAATCTGCACATATAATCTAAAGTAAAAGTTGAAAAATTTTTTTAAAAAGCTAACTAAATTTGTTTGGATATTAATAAGACTTTTAAATTCACAACTGACACATAATTATACATATTTGTGGGATACAATGTGATGTTTCAACACGTGTGTACGTGATATAATGGTCAAATTGCGATAATTATCTTACCCTTCACTATAAACATTTATCATTTCTTTGTGACAACATTCAAAATCTTCTCTCTTCTAGTTATCTTGAAATATACACTACATTGTTATTTGCTAGAGTCACTCTACTGTGTAATAGAACACCAAAACTTATTCTTCCTGTCTAATTGTAACTTTGTACACATTGACCAATCTTTCCTGGTCCCCTGCAACCCCCACTTTCCCCCTCTCTCCTCAGCCTCTGGTAACTGGTATTTTAGATTCTGCTTTTAGAGTCAGCTTTTTTAGATTTCACATACAAGAGATTATGTGCTGTTTGTCTTTCTGTGCCTGGTTAATTTCACTTAATATAATGTCCTTCAGGTTCATCTGTGTTGCTTCAAATGACAGGATTTCATTCTGTTTTATGGCTAAATAGTATTTTATTTTGTGTGTGTGTATATATATATATATATATATACACACACACACACATATATGTATATATATAATCAATTCCATAGAATGGCGTTTAGGCTGATTCCATATCTTGGCTATTGTGAATAGCACTGCAATAAACATGAGTGTACATGTCTCTCTGACATACTGATTCACTTTCTTTGGATATATAACCAGTAAAGAGATTGCTGGATTATATGATAGATCTATTTTTATTTTTTTGAGGAACCTCCAAATTGTTTTCCATAATGGCTGTACTAATTTACATTTCCACCAACCATGTATAAGAGTTCTTTTTTCTCTGCCAGCATTTGTTATTTTTTGCCTTTTTGATAATAGCCATTCTAACTGGAGTGTGGTGATATCTTATTGTAGTTTAATTTGCAATTTCCTGATAATTAGTAAAGTTGAACATTTTTACATACATCTGTCAGCCATTTGGATTTTCTTCCAATAACTATCTACTTGGTTCTTTTGCCCATTTTTAAAATGGAATTATTTGAGTTCTTTTGCTATTGAGTTATTTGAGTTCTTTATATAATCTGAATATTAATGCCTTGTCAGGTATATAGTTTGCTAGTCAGGTGTATAGTTTGCAAATACTTCTCCCATAGTAACTAAACAGCTTGGTACTGGCATAAAACCACACATAAACCAATGGAACAGAATAGAGAACCCAAAAATAAATCCATGCATTTACAGCCAACTGATTTTCAACAAAGGCACCAACAACATAATACATACTGGGGAAAGGATAGTCTGTTCAATAAATGGTGCTGGAAAAACTGAATATCCACATGCGGAAGAATGAAACTAGACCTCTATCTCTCCACCAAATACAAAAATCAATTCTAGATAGATTAAATACTTAAATGTAAAATCTGAAGATATGAAACTACTAGAAGAAAACAAGAGAAATGCTTCATGAAATTGGGCAGGGCAAGAATTTTTTTGAATAAGATCTAAAAGTACAGGACAGCAACAAAATCAAAATACACAAATGAGATTACATCAAACCAAAAAGCTTCTTCACAGTCAAGGAAATAATCAATGAAGTGGAGACTACCCACAAAGTCAATCTAATTTGGAAGCTGTTCACTTTTTTCCCCAAACAAGAATCTACCTTTTCTCTAGAGCATCTTAATCAAGGCAATGATCATTCTGGACTTGAGTCACAGAAAATAGGGGTCAGAATTCTCAAATCTGGACCTGGTTATCCTTCTAACTTGCTGTATGATCTTGAGCAAGTCTCTTCACAATCTGGGCCTTTCTCTTCTCACCAAAACCCAGAAAACATTAGAATGGGTGATCCTCTAGCTCCTGACAGCACCAGCATGTTGATTCTACAGTTGAATTTTGAACGTGAACAAATAGCTTTCCAATTTGTGATGTACTTCTATTGAAGTTCCTGAAGCAAATGATGATTGCTAACATATAGGTAGCTTTCCCTGTATATTTGATACATGGTATATAAATGCCTAAGAAAAATGAAGCAGAGAATTAGGACAATTTGCTATTACATTAAGCCTGCAATATCCATTTCAATGAAATAGTTATAGTTTCTTGGACAGGTATTCAGAGATACAAATAGAGGCTCTAGTTTGCAGTAAGAAGTAGAACTGTGAATGATCCAGAGCCCGGGACTGCTGCCTGGGCTTATTTGAAATGACACCACATTCTGTTCAAGTAGGCCATCTGTAAAGCATGAGCTCTCTATTTTTTTTATCCCTCTGCCCCTGCCAGGCCCATTGCAGTTTAATTCTCTAATAATATAAACCACCACCCAACTTTGTCCAGCAATTTATTCTGTTGGCATCTAACCCAATCCAAATAGACCCTGAGTTTTGAAATGATGAAAAAGTAATCATTTTGTCAGTTCTTTCCTTTCTTAAAAGGAAATTTCTCTCTGTACATTTAGATGGAGGTCTTTTGGATTATGCCACAAAAATCTGTTCTTTGATATTTTCTATTTCTCAGAACCCATCATGAAATATCTTTCCTTTCCAGTGACCTGAGAGGAGCTGAAAAATCTGGGAACACAGCTGGTCAGTAAACACAGAATAGAAAGCATATATTACAAAGCATATTTACCTAGAAAAAATTCCATTTAGATTTTAAGCACCAATCTAGTACATCTACTTGTATGTATTTAAATGTATTGAATATTATTTCAATTCANACCCTGAGTTTTGAAATGATGAAAAGTAATCATTTTGTCAGTTCTTTCCTTTCTTAAAAGGAAATTTCTCTCTGTACATTTAGATGGAGGTCTTTTGGATTATGCCACAAAATCTGTTCTTTGATATTTTCTATTTCTCAGAACCCATCATGAAATATCTTTCCTTTCCAGTGACCTGAGAGGAGCTGAAAATCTGGGAACACAGCTGGTCAGTAAACACAGAATAGAAAGCATATATTACAAAGCATATTTACCTAGAAAAAATTCCATTTAGATTTTAAGCACCAATCTAGTACATCTACTTGTATGTATTTAAATGTATTGAATATTATTTCAATTCAGGTAGCAAATATTGTGATGACTAACCCACAGTGACTAAAATTCAGTCAGGTAAGTGGGCATTTGTAATCTCTGCTTCTCCTGAAGGAAAATCTCTTTTTCACTTTGGGTTTTACTACAACTGGGGGATAAAAGAGGATGAATATAAGATATAGCCATTCCTTACTGAATCTGTATTTAATGGAATTACTATTGTATACTCTGTGCAGTAGAGAGGAAAATCATTAGAAGCCAGAATAGTTGCAGGGAGAGTTCCATTTGTGTTGTCCTAGGCTTTCATAAGAAAAATAATTGAAGAGGATAGAGGTGAGAACCCAGTTATTACAGTTGTAAAGAAATAATGAAACATCTTACCAAAAATATTCAGTTCCGCCAGCCTAAGGTAAGATATCTTGCCAATTATAAAGGAGCTCTGGGTTTTACTGGGGCAAGGCTGATTCACGGTCATTTTCTTGTCTTTTGCAAATACTCTGTTGATTCTGATATTTCCTGGGGCTGAGTTTGAGGCCCAATTAATGCTGACAATTGTCTCAATTTGTCTGTTATATGTAGAAACTGTCACAAACTTTTCAGAAGAACATGGGTGACAAGGTAAAATGAAAAATATGAATGACAAGGTGAAATGAATGTTAAAGAAACAAATTAAGTGTTTCTAAAAACACTTAAGGTTGGAGATTCATTCTCTTCTCCAGACTAAGCTCATCATTCATGCACTTCTAGACTTTTGGTTAATTTCTTGTTAAAATGTCACCCTTTCAATAGGCTGTAGAAATGAATAACTGGAGAGATTTCTAGCCCTTGTGTAAATCAGCTGTTCAGGACTTCACTTCAAGGTCCCACTAGGATTGAGCAGGGCTCCAAAATAATTTTGACCGGGGTTTCACTTTTTTAGGGTTCTGCTTACTAAAAGAAATCTCAGAAACCAATTTGAACAAAGTTATTAATGATTAATTAAGGTTTTTACTTTGTTTCCTCTCTAGATTATGTTTGCATGTTGACATATGTTATCAGTGTCTATAGCCCAAAGTATAAGTAATATGGGAACTTTAGATATAGCTACAAAGCTAGAGATTGAGATTATTTGATTAAGAAAGCCATTTCAACAACAGTGGTCAAGATGGACAGACACCTGTGAAAGAGCATAGCATGTCCTAAGAACAAGGTAAATGTTTCTGTTTTCCCTTCTGAAACAGGATCCTGAATTCGACATCAGTTGTTCATATTTTATTAGTGATTGTGAAATATGGTGTGGTTAGATGAAGAAGGGCAAGAAGCACTAAAGAGGAAATCAAGAATCCTCACAATTTTTGTATGTTGTTTTCTCTATGCATATTCTATACAAGGCTAACTCTTACAAATAAACTAATTACAGACAAGACTACTCAAGTTGGTAAAGTTTAGATACATGCAGTGGTATCACTGTTAAAATCCTTTGTGTACTTTATACTCATTCACTCATATCATCATTTACATTATAAATAAACATAATAGGTGCTCAACATGATTTTTGAAAAATGAGTAAAAAAGAGTGGTGTTGCTAAGAATCTATTATGTTGTACTTACTAAGTACCAGCAATAAACAAAATTAGAAAAGTGTACACCCTCAAGGAGTTTATAATCTAGTAGCAGAGATAGATATGTACTCAGAGAAACATAAATTTATATCACTTAATGTAAAATGGGAGAACCAACAAGCGGCCGCCTGAACTTTTCAGTGTCGCTGCAAAAGGGTGGGTCTTCTATGGCCTTCCTGAGTGCCTTGCTTTCCCCGTCTTACTTCAGGCAATGCTTCCCTTTCTCTCTCTGTGCAAACTGGTTGAATGAATGGTAAAAATCACTGTTTATCATCTCTGTGAAGTTTTAATTAATGGAAAAAAGGATTTGTGAGGCTAGTCACAGGCTGTAGCTAATCTGCCGTGTTTTGTGGGTCTTTCTGTATTGTTCTGTCATAGTAAGGCGTACTTTAGAATAGAACATGGGCTTAGGACACCCCTAAACCTGCTTTTCAAGATGGCCCAGCAAACTGGTCAGTTATAAACTTTGCTGCAGGTCCCTGAAAAAAAAAAAAAAAAAAAAAAACTGGATGAAGTTTCCTTCTTGTCTCTTGCATGTCCTTGGGAGCTTGACCTTGTAACCAGGTGGCAGTACTTTCTCTTGGTCTCTGCCATCACAATGGCAGCCTGGGTTCAAGGTTTAATTCCTGGCTTGGAAAATGAGTCCTCTATCTTGGTTGTATTTATATGTATTACGTGTGTGATACTTATACATGAAAGAGCTTTGATTGATTGGCTTAAAAATAAGTGCTAAATCAAATATTTTGTCAGAAAAGTAAAACGTGTAATGCCTTTTTGTTCATGTGACTTAAGTAATATTTGGGAAATAAAGACAGTTTTAAAATAAAGACAATTTTATTGGTAACATTAAAATTTTTTCAAAAATATAAACATTAGGTCTAAATTATACAGGTCAGATATTACATTTTCTAAATGCTTTAAGGTCATAAACTGCTTCTTTGACTTTTAAAACTTGTTCAATTTAACCTTCCTTGGAGACATCAGATTCTAGATAAGGCCTGGAGACATGTGAAATAAGCATAACTAGAAGCTATGCAAAGAAGGTTATAAAGAAAGAGATTTTATATAAGAAAGGATCTTCTGTGGTATACTCTTGTCCTAAAGCAAACTGACTGGTTGTTTAACAAGAGGAAGGTTTATGACAAGTCAGAAAGTCCAAGCATGTTGTAGATGGTCTGTATGAGTCATGAAAGAATTTATGAAAAGGAATTTATGCAAGAAACATTGTACAATTTAAAGGTAATTGGACTCCTAAATTCTTCATAAAATGCCACTATGACTCCTGCTATACAATTTCCCTGCTTTACAGCTCAGCAAATCCTGGGACATGTGGAGTTAACCATGCCCCCTAGCTGTGCTAGAAAAAGCCAGCCCTTATCTGCACTTCTGTCTGGGTCCTAGGCTCCACACTAGTACATAATTAAAATCCCTTACTTATCAAGATTTTCACCAAAAAAAAAAGTTTCTAAGAGTTAACACCATAACCTGTATCTGAGACTACTTAAAAAAACAGTTCCACACACAAGGCATGTAAAGAAAGTAAATTGTGTTCTGTGTAAAAAATTATAAGAAGTCTAGGGAATATGAAATTTTCTGCGTAGATTAAAGGGTTAAAAGATTGTTTTAAGTTAGAATAAAGCTGAAGTGTTAATCAAGTTGTAGAAGATTTATGAAAACTTAATTGTAAAAGAAATTCTGTGTGTGAACACACTGGCTAAAGTTAAAAGGGTTATTATTCCATTTTTCTGTAAATTGAGCATTGAAATAAAAGCATAACAAGGTTTTCTTAGGACAAAAACCTGCTTATGATCTGACCTCTAAGACAAATTGTAAAGGGTTATAAAAGGTTTATGAAAATCTTATCTATGGTCAAACTGGTTAAGATTGAATATATTTGTCTATAAGGTTTTATTAAGAATTGGGTTTAACATCAATAATGCACTAACACGACAGTAACATTTGGCTTACTTGGTATAAAAATCATACAAGAAGCATTGTCAAATACAAAATGGTGCTTGTTTTTCTTTGGGCTGTATTTGTATAAATGTGTTATTGGTATATGTTCCAAAATTATGGGAAACCCCTCTAATTCTGATATGGCTTAATGTATGTTATTAATAGTTATAATTGTTATGTAAAATTGCTACATGCCACAGAAGTAACCAAATTTCCTTATCAATTGTGGCTTTAATAGTGGCTGTCCTAAGACTTTTTATCATCCACAGACAATTTTTGTCCTGTTTTAATCCTCTTTGGAAGATGATTTTATAGTCAACTGTACAACTATAACAGGTGTTCTTAAATGCAGGTTTCTGATAACTCTGGAGATTATTACATTAGAACAGAGAAAAATCTTTCAGAACACTCATGGAAAGCTGAAATGTTCATGAATATTAAACATAAGTTAACTGCATGGACTAAACTAATAGAAGTCTAAAGTAATCTTTTTAATTTTTCTGAAAACATTACTGATCCTTTGTTTTGTTTTTCAGAGTCAGGAAAACTTTTCTTTTGAGCTATTTACAGCTTGTAGCCATTGAGTAAAGTATACTCCTATGAACAAAATTTGGAGCATATTTGTTTCTCTCTACCTGATTTGTCCAGAATTTGGAAACAATCTGTGAATATTCTTAATTTATGGCAACATAGTTATTTGCATGAGTGCAATAAGAATCTGTTTTCTTTTGCAATAGGACGCAATTGGAGAAATTGATTATTTTACCAAGACTTTTACTGGAATGGCATGCTTTTCTTTAAGAAATCAAATTTGACTTGTAGAGCCAATAAAACCTCTTGGGGAACTGGCCTCACACCTTGCCTACACCATCTCTGTACAAGGTTCCTGACCCGGAGTAAGTAAAGAATGTCACAGGTCCAGGATCCCCATGTTATCTTGGGACCTCAAAAGGAGAGGAATTTACCCAACTTGTAGGTATCTGAGGGTGCAAACCCATGGTAGGACTTGGCTTTTTAAAAAAGTCTTATTTAAGATTTTTTCTATGGAACAGAGTTCCATCAAAGCCAGTTTTTAAAAAGCTTATGGCAAATACTTATTCTTGCTGTACTTCATACAAATAATCAGGCCCAATATAATAAAGCAAATCAATCTTACCATGATTTGTCTTTAGTAAAAATGGGAGACTGGAAAGAGAAATTATGTTCCAAGAACTATGGTACACTTGTTATTAAATTTTAGTCTCATCAGTTGTTTTTAAACGTGTTTCTGCAATTTAGGCTAACCCTACTTATTCTTGTGAACCAACCAGTGATCTCTGACTGTTGCTCAGAACAAACAAGAGGGATGGGTAATGTAAAAATCTGGATGAGTATTCTAATTGTGGGCACATTAGAATCAGTTAACAGCCCCATATTAGCTTAGTTCCAACAGTTGCCCAGTTCATGGAAAGCTTTCTAATTTTGTTTACTTGAGAAAATTCTACTTCTTTTGCTCTACTCTTGTGGAATATATTGCTGTTGTACTATTTTTGTAGGAATTCAGGAGAAACTTACTAAACATTTCCTTAAATTAAACTGCTCTAAATTAAATGGCTGCTCTGTGTATGGAGTAACCATTCTTTTATTCCTTTACTTTGCTAATAAACTTGCTTTCACTTTAATCTATGAACTCACCCTGAATTCTTTCTTGCATGAGATCCAAGAACCCTCTCTTGGTGTCTGAATCCTGACTCCTTTCTTGTAACAATATGGCTAGCCAAAGATGAACTGAGACAAATCTGGTGTAATTCCTAGTTTAGTTATCTGTCTGTTTTAACCTAACCTTATTGTGATGGTTAATATTGAGTGTCAACATGATTGGATTGAATGATGCAAAGTATTGGTAGGCTGGAGTGTGGTGGCACATTCTCCACTCACTGCAACCTCTGCCCCCTAGATTTAAGCAATTCTCCTGCCTCAGCCTCCCGAGTAACTGGGATTATGGTTGCCTGCCATCGTGCCTTGCTAATTTTTGTATTTTTAGTAGACATGTCATTTCACCATTTTGGCCAGTCGGATCTAGAACTCCTGACCTCAGTTGATCCACCTACCTCAGCCTACCAAGGTGCTGGAATTACAGGCCTGAGCCACCACACTCGGGTAGGCACTCACTCTTAATATACCTTTAATACATTTTAAAATAAGCTATGTACATGTGTCACTACTAACATATTATGCTTTGAACATTTCTCTATCCTATAATACAATATTTGCACTGCCAGATATATTCTTGAAAATCATACATGTGTAACAAGAGGATATACAATATTATCCATTGTAGCATTGTATGTAATAGCTAAACTTATAAAGAGGTGAGTGTCCATCAAAAAGAGAGTAGACAAATCATTTTTGATGTAGTCACTTAATGGAATAAAATTGAATTCTGCAATAAAATTAATGGACTACAGCTTCATGCAAAATAAGAGTAAATCTTCAAACTTTCAAAAACAAGCTAAACAACATAATATTTATAAATAAATGCATATGTTTTAAATACATGAAAAATAAGGAAATTATAACAAATGAAATTTATCTTAAGTGGGATTGTGTTAGTGGAAGCAAGAGGAGGAGAGAGGTAAAAGTGAAGGTAGATGAAACAGTTCTGGCAATGTTCTAGGATGTAAGTCAGTAGTGGGTTCATAGGCATTCATTTCATTATTGTACTTTATAAAATATATGTCACATTCTTTACTGAATATTAAATATTGCACTAAAAAAGAGTGAATAACAATAGAAATCTCAATATTGCCTTTTTGAATCTCAATGTATCCCCTGGGGCTACACAGAGACTACCAAATTAGGCAAAGGACATCACTGGTACTTTTCTAGTAGGGAAATGAAATGCTCATATTTCTGTTTTAAAAAGAAAATATTGTTATCAACATTGTAGAGGAGAGACAATGCATGTGAGAGATGTTGAGGTTCTGACCCAACGTAGTGGTTGTAGGGACAAATTATATGAGGTAGAGTATTTAAGAACTATTTAGGAGATAGAACCTGCAGGACTTGATGATATGTAAGAGAAGTGACAATTGTTTAAGATGCCTTTTAATTTTCTAGCTTGAACAACCAATACCATTATCCAAAATAGAGAAGCAGTAAAAAAGAAAGCATACCTATGGAATATCATGATAGAGAGGATAGCATTATATTATTGGAGAGTTTGAAACATCTACATAACATAAAAATGAGCTTCTTCAGCCACATTTAGAAAAATTTTCTGGATCTCAGGAGAATAGCAGGCTCTGGAAATAAAGATCTAAATATCATTGACACGTCAGTAACTAAGACCACAGAAGTAGATGAGATCTTTCAAAAAAGAGCATATCAAGTCAAAAAGAAGAAGAGAGCTATACTGGATTCCTAGAGGTCATTCACCATAAAGGAGATAATGGAGAAACACTCAGGGGTGTAGAAGAGAACAGGAAAATATGAAAAAGCCAAGTGGCCAATAATGTTAACTGCCTCTAGATAATCAAGTAAAATAGAAATCATAACTGAAACACAGAGGGGCTATGCAAAACCCAAACCTGTAAACCAAGTGCCTTAGCTCCTTGTGTTTAACCTATCCACTGATCTAATGATTTTTAAGTTGTGCCGTGGAGTGTGCTAGAGCTATTTCTAATGGTTGGATGGATATTATTTTCCATTCCACAAATACTGAGCAACTTTTGTCTACCAGGTACTATGTAGATAAAAGTACTGTTTAAAGATTATGGCTTTAAAAAATAAATTATGAAACATTTCTGTTAACAATGAAGAAATCCATTCATCATATATATATTTAACATATACATACACATAAATGTGTGTGAGAAACATAAGTAGGGCTGAAAACTACTGCCTTATATAGAAATTCAAAATTATGAATCATGTTAATGAGGTTAAAATACCTTTGATTACAAAAAAAGTTGGGGTGGAAGAACTCACGCTTACAACCCCAACTCTTTGGGAGCCAAGGGGGAAAGATCACTTTAGCTCAGGAGTTTGAGACCAGCATGGGCAACACAGTGAGACCCCCATCTATACAAAAAATAAAAAATTAGCCAGGCATGGAAGCATGTGCTTATAGTCACAGCTACTCAGGGGACTAAGGTTGGAGGATCACTTGAGCCTGAGTGATTGAGGCTGCACTGAGCCATGGCAGTGCCACTACACTTTAGCCTGGGTGACAGAACGAAACTGTGTCTCAAAACAAAGAATGAAGGATATGCACAAGAGACTTGCTATTCTTGGGAAAAGGAATTGGAAACTGGAGAAACTTAAATATTTTTCTTCGAATGCTTCCGTGTTGTTTGACTTGCTACAATTAGCATGCATTACTAATAATTATAATTTAAAAACAACTACTCAGTAGAAAATTTCAGAAATTCACATTGCTTCATTAGCCTGTTTTTCCATCCTAGGAATTTGCAGATACACACACACACACACATACACACACACACACACACACACACACACACACACACACACACATAAACACACATATTCACAACCTAGGAACTAGGGAACCCAAATCTAAGATTTGACTTAAACAAAATTTCTGCTTATTACTTTGAACTAAGTCCTCCAGATCAGAGATTTTCAGAACTGCATTTCTCAGGAGAACTGCAAACTAGAGTTTTGTAAATTGACCTTGTGTGTATTATTCTCTTCTGTCACAGAAAACATATGACTTCTGTGGCATTTTAAATGACTAATCCAAAGTTATGAAATAAAATAGCTCAAAAGATGAATAAATACAGTTGTGTTTTGATTCCTCACTTTTCCTATGGCATTAACCCTCAAAAGATTTTCCCCATTT
>NW_016807068.1:846283-897485 GCF_001698545.2 Rhinopithecus bieti
ACACACACACACACACACACACACACACACACACACACACACATAAACACACATATTCACAACCTAGGAACTAGGGAACCCAAATCTAAGATTTGACTTAAACAAAATTTCTGCTTATTACTTTGAACTAAGTCCTCCAGATCAGAGATTTTTCAGAACTGCATTTCTCAGGAGAACTGCAAACTAGAGTTTTGTAAATTGACCTTGTGTGTATTATTCTCTTCTGTCACAGAAAACATATGACTTCTGTGGCATTTTTAAATGACTAATCCAAAGTTATGAAATAAAATAGCTCAAAAGATGAATAAATACAGTTGTGTTTTGATTCCTCACTTTTCCTATGGCATTAACCCTCAAAAAGATTTTCCCCATTTACCTTCAAACTGTAAAAACTGTAGAGTTCTTGTCTATCATTCAGCTGTAACATCTTGGTTATTGGGCTAATCTTAAAAAGCAATTTGAAAGGAACTTAGTGAAGTTCACATGTTTTATTAGTAGTCCTTTTTTTTTTGAGGTGGAGTCTCGCTCTGTTGCCCGGGCTGGAGTGCAGTGGCTGGATCTCAGCTCACTGCAAGCTCCGCTTTCCGGGTTCACGCCATTCTCCTGGCTCAGCCTCCTGAGTAGCTGGGACTACAGGCGCCCGCCATCTCGCCTGGCTAGTTTTTTGTATTTTTTTAGTAGAGACGGGGTTTCACCGTGTTAGCCAGGATGGTCTCGATCTGCTGACCTCGTGATCCGCTCGTCTCGGCCTCCCAAAGTGCTGGGATTACAGGCTTGAGCCACCGCGCCCGGCCTTAGTAGTCCTTTTCCTAAACGTCTTTTTTTTTCTTGCCAAGTGCAAGTTTCTGATAAAATATGATTTAATCTGTGGCTAACTTTTGCAGTTGATTTAATAATTTAAATACATTCATGTAAAACATCAGATGTGTAGATGGAGAGAATAGCAAAAGTAAGTACTTAAAAATAAAATGGGTAATGACTGAAACACTTAGTAAAATATTGACTAAATAATTAACTTTGTTACTGGTCACCCTGGTTAATAAAATACTTTGTGAAACACAGCACTCTGTGTACAAAATGACCTTACTTTTATCCTAAAACAGGTCTCTCTGAGCAGTGTTTATATTCATGAGCTGAAAAACAGGTGAAAAGATAATCCCTTACCAAATCCCAGAAGTTCCCAAGGAACAGCTCTTATCTCTGCTACCCTTTAAACCATGGAGAAATAAACAATAGTTTTAACTTGCAATTTTATCTTCAATGTTTTATTTATTCCCAAAGCCTCCAGTGGAGAAAAAGTATTTGCAGGGAAACCTCTATAGTGAGAGAGATAAATGAGTTAAATGGAAATGAAATATGAGCAAATATTCTGTTTCAAGGACAAAGGAAATTAACTATTCTGAGCAACTCAAGGTAGAAGAAACCATTCTGAACTATATTACTCAAAAAATATAAGATCTCTTATCAGCTTAAAATTGCTTCCTCTTATATTGCTGTTTTATGTCTCTTGATTTTCAGACCTAAATTACATTTATATCAAAAGATGAAGCTAACAGTTCCAAACTAAGTGAAGTGTTATTTCATGTTCCCAAAGTATCTCAAACAATAACAATAGATTTTGGCTTCATGGCTCCTAAAATTGAGGTCATATATTTGCAACACAGCTGTGTGGGACTGGGAACAAGAGGTGACTGAAACTGGGGCATGAATAAAGCAGACTATGTCCTACTGACCCAGACTCCCCAGTGGCAGGGGTCAGTCACCCTGGGGCTAATCACAGCCACCTCAAAAATTCCCCGTTGTTTTGTACAAAGCCTGTTATTATCTTGTCCTTACCTCAGTTTTAGTTTCTTCTCCCTCATATCTAAACTGTAATTGACATTATCATTCCCACTCCCAGCTCTCACTTTCCATCTCCTTACACTCTACTCTTACACTCACATTCTTTCCAGTTTCCTGAGAAAATTTGGTTTCCTCCTGTATTAGTCAGTTCACATGCTGCTGATCAAGACACACCTGAGACTGGGAAGAAAAAGAGGTTTAATTGGACTTACAGTTTCAGATGGCTAGGGGGGTCTCAGAATCACAGTGGGAGGCAAGAGGCACTTATTACATGGCAGTGGCAAGAGAAAATGAGGAAGGTGCAAAAGCAGAAACCACTGATAAACCCATCAGATCTCATGATACTTATTCACTACCATGAGAACAACATGAGGGAAACTGCCCCATGGTTCAAATTTTCTCACCTGGTCCCTCCCACAGAACATAGGAATTATGGGAGTACAATTAAAGATGAGATTTGGGTGGGGACAAAGATCCAAACCATATCATTCTTCCTCTTCTCCTCCAAATTTCATGTTCTCACATTTCAAAACCAATCATGCCTTCCCAACAGTTCCCCTAAGTCTTAACCCATTTCAGCATTAACCCAAAAGTCCACACTCCAAAGCCTCATCTAAGACAAGGCAAGCACTTTTAGCCTACAAGTCTGTAAAATCAAAAGCAAGCTAGTTACATCCTAGATAAAATGGCAATATAGGTATTGGGTAAATACAGCCATTCAAATAGGAGAAATTCACAAAAACAAAGGGGTTTCATGGCCCATGCATGTCCGAAATCCAGCAGGACAGTCAAATTTTAAAGCTCCAAAATCATCTCCTTTGACTCCATGTCTCACATCTAGGTCACCCTGATGCAAGAGGTGGGTTCCTATGGTCTTGGGCAGCTCTACCCCTGTGACTTTGCAGGGTACAGCCCCCCTCGCAGCTGCTTTCACAGGCTGGCATTGAATGTCTGCAGCTTTTCCAGGTGCACAGTCCAAGCTGTCAGTGGATTTATCATTCTGGGGTCTGGAGGACAGCTGCCTTCTTCTCACAACTCCACTAGGCAGTGCCCCAGTAGGGACTCTGTGTGGGGGCTCAGACTCCACATTTCACTTCTGCACTGCCCTAGCAAAGGCTCTCCATGAGAGCCCTGACCCTGCAGCAAACTTTGCTTGGGCATCCAGGCATTTCTGTACATCCTCTGAAATCTAGATGGAGGTTCTCAAACCTCAATTCCTGACTTCTGTGCATGTGCAGGCTCAACACCACGTGGAAGCTACCAAGGTTTGGGGCCTGCACCATCTGAGGCCTTGGCCCACCTGTATGTTGGCTCCTTTTAGCAATGGCTGTAACAGCTTGGATGCAGGGCACCAAGTTCCTGGACTGCATACAGCATGGGAACTCTGGCCCTGGCCCACAAAACCATTTTTTCCTCCTAGGCTTCCCGGTCTGTGATGGGAGGGGCTGCCATGAAGACCTATGACATGCTCAGGGTACATTTTCCCCACTGTCTTGGGGATTAACATTCAGCTCCTGGCTACTCATACAAATTTCTGCAGCCAGCTTGAATTTCTCCTCAAAAACTGGGTTTTTCTTTTCTACTGCATTGTCAGGTTGCAACTTTTCTGAACTTTTATGTTCTGTTTCCCTTTTAAAACAGAATGCTTTAAACAGCACCCAAGTCATGTCTTGAATGCTTTGCTGCTTAGAAATTTCTTCCACCAAATACCCTAAATTATCTCTCTCAAGTTCAAAGTTCCACAAATCTCTAGGGCAGGGGCAAAATGCCACCAGTTTCTTTGCTAAAACATAACAAGGATCATCTTTGCTGCAGTTCCCAACAAGTTCCTCATCTCCATCTGAAACCACTCATCCTGGACCTTATCATTCATATCACTATCAGCGTTTTTGTCAAAGCCATTCAATAAGTCTCTAGGAAGTTCCAAACTTTCCCACATTTTCCTGTCTTCTGAGCCCTCCAAACTGCTCCAACCTTTCCCTTACCAGTTCAAAGTCGCTTCACACATTTTTGGGTATCTTTTCAGCAATACCACACTCTACTGGTACCCAATTACTTGTTAGTCCATTTTCACGCTGCTGATAAAGACGTATCTGAGACTGGGAAGAAAAAGAGGTTTAATTTACAGTGCTACGTGACTGGGGAGGCCTCAGAATCATGACAGGAGGTGAAATGTGCTTCTTACATGGTGGTGGCAAGAGAAAATTAGGAAGATGCAAAAGCAAAAACCCCTGATAAAACCATCTGATGTTATGAGACTTATTCACTGCCAGGAGAGCAGTACTGGGAAACTGCACCCGTTATTTATATTATCTCCCACCTGGTCCCTCCCACAACACATGGGAATTATGGGAGTACAATTCAAGATGAGATTTGGGTGGGGACACAGAGCCAAACCTTATCACTTCACTCTTTCACCTATGCCCTCAATTCTCGGGGAAGCTTGCTGAATTCTACCCTTCCTCAAGATTTGGTTCAAATGTCTCCTCCGGAAAGACTTTCTAAATTTCCCTTCTATATGCATATACACATAGAGATACACAAACGTACTACACACAAACGCAGACACATACACACAACTGTAGACTGAAGGCAGAGTGAGGGGTTCTCTCAGTAACTAGACTAAATTAGTATCGTGTTATATTTTAATATTATGTCTATTGTGTTATAATTATTTTATTACATACCTGTCTCTTCTATAACTAGACCATGAGCTCCTAAAGGGAGCTGTGTCTTCTCTGTATCTTACTTATTTGCCATAGTACCTAGTATTTAGTAATGGCTTAATAATTGCTTGATTGAAGAATGAATGAAGTTATTATTCTTCAAGACTTATATCAGTTTCCCTTGCCTCTCTGAAGTCTTGCAGATTCATCTAAGACAGGAATAAACTCTGTCCTCTCTGAGTTCTCAAAACATTTTATTTCTTGCTTGTGACTGACTGCTATCACTGACTTTCTTAGATTTAATTCCATTTCTTCTATCCTATCATAAGAAAGATCATACCTTCTTTTATTATCTTTTCCCTCAAAGTCACTGTGCTTTGTAAAAAATAAGTTCTCCTTAATGTTTGCTGATATCATTTAATATATTTCCCAAATATTTTTTCCAAATAAACATCATTAAACAATGCAAAGTTTTTATGCAGCACAGAGATGATCTCAGATTCATTTTTATTTGCCTAGGCGCAGCACATAGGAGGTACCAAATAAACAGTTGCTGGGAACATGAAGGGAGAAAGTGACTACTTCAGAAGCAGAAGACCATTTTCTTTGTTCATCTGTTGGCAACAATTTGTCCTTTGGCAAACACTGGGAGTGAAAGCAGTTATAATCACCTAGTTTTAATAGCTAGAATCACTCTATACTTTTTCTTCCAATGCCTACGTATCCTTAGAAATAATGACTTTGGGAGCGGTGATGGAAGTTTTTCTAACTCAGAAATTGGAGAAACATTAACTTTTAAATTTACTACCCTATCCCCCAAATGGTGACAATACTGCCAGCCATTGGAAATAAGTGAGGCAGACTCTTTCATGGAAATTGATTGAAAAGTTGAAGTATGCTCTAAGTGCTGAAGTAAATAGGCACATGGAAGAACAGGATGGCTCCTGTCCCTGAGAATAAAATCTTCAAAGATCTCATTTTTCTCACAATTATAATAATAGCTCAATTTATTGACAATGTATATATGTCAGTCTTATGCTAGTCTCTTCACAATATATTCTTATTTAATTATCTTGACAATATTGTAAACCCCAAATTAGAAAACTAAACTCGTAATTACCTGGAAAAGGGAACAAATTAGACCACACACTAAACTACCCACAAGGCAAAATAATCTCAACCAGAAACTCCAACCAAGACTTTGAGAAGTCACCCAACAGCATTAGGTTACCGCATTTTGTTCTTTTTTTTCTTTCACAGTCATGTGTCTCTGAGTATACACATGAGTAATATGCATCATCATGAAGATGCCTCAGCATAAATAAAACACATGGCTCAAAGTGACTGGCTCACCTTCAGGAATTCAGCTACTTCTGCTAAGGAAACTTAGTTTGGCAACACTAGCTTATTTTAATCTTCTATATCCTCTGACTCTGTAGTTTCTCATCAACTCTGTGCTTGGGAAACTCAGTTTCTCACTGCATAGTTTCCATATCAGTGAAAGTGGCGTTCATCACTAACATAGATTTAAAAATACTAAATTATAAATATGCTCATGGATCAACTGGGGGGGGGGGGGAATTAGGATGTCTCCATTGATACATAAATACAGGCCACACACACAACATTACTTTCCAAAGATTTGCCTACCTCAGTGTGAAGATATAAATGAGTGTGATAGTTACATAAGATGATTTATCATTTCAATTGTGAAAAGCATACTTTCTAAAACACTCTCCAGATCACCTTCCCTGACAGAAGCAGCAGTGACAACAGAAACAATAAAATTTCCACAAAAAACAGTTGGCCAAGTTTATTACAAGACATAATGTCAGCTGTCGAAATGATTACTTCCTCAAATTGACCTTGTTTAACCTAGCAGCTCTAAACTTTCCCTTTTGGTCCTTCAAGATACATTTTGATCACCAGTTCTAAACAGACCCATTTTATACAAAGCATTATTGAAGTTACATGTGGTTTTTATTCTGGAGATAGAAAAAGAGAAATAAGCCCATAATGAGTCCACCAAGATGCCTTGATCCTAAAGTCAAGTGCAAAAAAGTATCTAGTTGACTTAAGGCAAAGAATCAAATCTATGTTTGGGAAGAAGCACATTAAAGTCAGAAATAATCCATAAGAGGTCACAGGAACTATTATCAGAAAGTTCTTACTGTAAATGACATCAGCATGCTTTTTTCATATACTTTTATAATATACAAGCAAATCTAAATATTCTTTAACTTCCTCTAATTTTCATCTCGTCAGTCTTATTTAGACTAAGCAGAGGTATTTTTTCCTTCCTTCTGCCTACTCTTTTTTTCTCAGTTTTTATTTATATACAGAAATAACAATAAATATATCCATATACTATCTGGCATGTTTTAGCCATGAATAGAAGCTGAGGTTGTGCCTTAATGGGAGAGTCTATTTAAATTGATCTGATTTTCAATATTCTGCATGACAACTCAGTATGTAAGTTCACTTGCCTTTTGCAATATTTTGGTTTGCCTTTATTGTTTGTTTTTGCTTTTACTTAACACAATATTTTACAAATAATTGGGATACTTTAAAAATACTTCTATTGAGGCATTGTGTTGGTACGAAGGATACAAATGTGTGTGTGTGTGTGTGTGTGTGTGTATATATATATATATATATTCTGCTTTCTGCCTTTTAGACATTCAGAATATGCATGCAAAGATATTCTCAGTGGTCTTGACAAGTACAGAGATCCATGGGATCAAAGAGATGGGAATGGGTGGAGATTTCCAAGAAATTTGAAGGAGTCTTGATAAAAGAGAGGACAGTAGAACTAGGTCTTAGATTTTACCAAGATGAAAGGATGGGAAGTAAGCTGGGAAAAGGGAATAGCAGGAAATTACAAAAATGCATGATCTTTTCAGGGGAAGGTAAAAAGTTCAGCACGGTTAGGACTAACGCTGTGAGAGCACCAAGTTTTGGAGAATGGACCAATACGTAACAAGTTTCTAGAAGTATGAAAAACCTCTAGTATGAAAAAAGGACATCACAAAAATTCACGTGAAATAATACAAAGTGGATCTCAGAACTCTAGATAATATGAGCTCTAAACTGTGTTTTCAAAGTGTGGTCCTTGGATCAGTATCATTAACATCTGCTGGGGACTTGCTTGAATGCAAACCCTTGGGCTCCAGCCTCGGATGAGACCAAGCACTGTGTGCTTTGCTAAGCCTTCCAGGTGATTTTGGTGCACACTACAGTCATAGTTTCAGAGGTAGAAAGTGTGCTTTCCAGGTGTGAGGAATAGCACACACAAAAGTGTAGAGGCTGGAGTGAGAGTAGTAGTGGCATGCAAGGAGCAGGCACAGCATTATTTTATTCATTCATTATTTCAGTTATTAATTCATCACTTAATGAAACAATTTAACAAGTATAGAGTGGGGATTTTAATCTTGTAGTACAATTCCAAAAGCCAAAAAGTGTAAAGTCTGGATACTTTACATAGTGAAGAAAAAAATGACTGTAAAGGGAAGATCAGACTGAGGATCTGACAGATATTTTAAACTGCAATGGCCTACAAAATGGAAGAGGCTTTGTATGTTCTTCAATTGGACAGCAACAAATAAAACAGGATTTTAGGAAGTTGGTAGTAAGACTGTGTAACACAAGAGAACAAAGGTGGTTTAGATAACTTTTAGGTCTTCTTCATTGTAAATTCATACTTCTCTGTAGTGGAATCTGTATTATTTGAAAGTTATCAGAAAAGACCTCACCCCCGAAGTATATCTATTTTATCCTTAGCATAATCCTTAAAATTTCATGACTGCAGAGTCATTCTTTTGGTTTTTTTTTTTTTTTCATGAGTTCCCTAGGAGAGTAAATACTGTATCAATTAAAATCCAGTCAAGAAAGAAATTGACAAACGGCTGAAAGCAATATTTCAATAGGAGGAGAAGGGAATGAAGGGACGATAGCAGAAAAAAAGCATCTAAAAGGGAAGAAGTTCCTGCCCAAAATATATTTTTCCCAATTTGTACACTTGAATAGGGCTCCTTTGGCCCAAAACAAGGTTAGTGACATTTAAAGACACAAGGAAATTAGGATCATATCTAGAAATGTGTCTCCGAGTAAGATAGAGGGGAATGTTGTGATTATAAGCACAGTGAATTTTGGGTGAGGGAGGGATAACAGGCGGAAATTACTTGTGGCAGTTGAAAATTTGGGATGAAAATTGCTGTAAGCTGATGTTTTTATTTTGTGTCACCAAAGATGTCTATAATCCAGTGTTTTTGTAAAGCATTTAACATTCTCAATAAACCATTTAATTGACGTCATTTATTTAGTGGGCACTAAGTGGGGGGTTAAATTGAATATGATGTCCAGCCAGCTGTTGAATGTGCAGGTGGGAGGTCTGAACAGGACAGAGACTTGGGAATCATCAGCATGAGGATATGAACTTCAGTCACATAATCCATAAAGTACACTATGCAATGTGGACCAGGATAAATCCCTGAGGAACATCAAAAGGAATAGTTAGGTGAAGAAGATCCTGAGAATTTGGAACTTGGATGTACTTGAAACTGCCTTTTAGGTATCATTAGTCCTAAGGAAACTTGTGAGTTAGTCATTTGAAGTGGTCACTCTCCCATAGAAAATCTATATAGTGTAGTGACTCTCTATATCCCTTTTAAAAACATACTGTTTCTTTATCATCTTACAACCATGTATTTAATGGTTAATTAAATATAAAACATGAAAATAAAGTACCCTTTTAAAGAAATAAAAATTAATCATTGTTTATTATGTTTATGCATCATCTGAAGCAATTGACTCATTTTGCTTTTTAAGCATATTTCACTTTCATTAAAAAAGTTAGGTAATTTTATAATTTGATTCCCACCAAATGGGTAAGAGTTAGTTCTTATTCAGGATATTGGCCTTTATTTTGAGATGAAATATGACATTTTGGAGTCAAACTCAAATTCTATAACTGAAAGACTCTACAGTCCAAATTATAAGATGTCTATTTTGAAATACTGTTTACACTCTCCTCTTTAAAGAACAGAGAGTGTGTTTTGGGGGAGGTCAATGTCAATTTTAGCAAAAGTCTTATTTCAAGAGCTTCATGCTATAGAAATAAAAATAGAACATCAGAACTTAGAAGAGGATCAGAAAAGTAATACATCAAATTCAGTACCCAAGGGTCAATACCCAAACATCACACTTGAGCCTGAGTACCAGACTAGACAGGGAAATATCAAATTGCTATGGAATTTTTCAGTACAGTGAACTCAAATATAATTTGTAAATTATCTTTACTAAAATTATAATGATTTATAAAATTTACTATAATGGTTCTCACTGAAAAAGAATTTAAATATTTTGGAAAGTACTCAATGATGCTGTATCTTCAAAACATTTTCCATTTTCACTTCCTGAATTCAGTAATATCATCTAAGAAATTTAAAATATTTTCAAACATCTGGTGTATTAGTCTGTTTTAATGCAGCTGATAAAGACATAACTGAGACTGGGAAAAAAAAGTGGTTGCACATGGCTGGGGAGGCTTCAGAATCATGGCAGGAGGTGAAAGGCACTTCTTACATGGTGGCGGCAAGAGAAAAATGAGGAAGAAGCAACAGTGGAAACCCCTGATAAACCCATCAGATCTCATGAGATTTATTCACTATCACAAGAATAGCACAGGAAAGACCAGCCCCTGTGATTCAGTTACCTCCCATTACATTCCTTCCACAACAGGTGGGAATTCTGGGAGATACATGTTCAGATTTGGGTGGGGACATGGCCACACCATATGGAAAATTCCACCCCTGGCCCCTCCAAATCTTATGTCCTCGCATTTCAAAACCAATCCTGCCTTTTCAACTGTCCCACAAAGGTTTAACTAATTTCAGCATTAACCCAAAAGTCCACAATTCAAAGTCTCAACTGAGACAAGTCTCTTCCCTCTATGAGCCTGTAAAATCAAAGGCAACTAGTCACTTCCTAGATACAATAGGGGTACAGGTATTAGGTAAATAGAGCCATTCCAAATGGGAGAAATTGGCCAAAACAAAGGAGTTTTGGGAACCGTGCAAGCCCAAAATCCAGTGGGGCAGTCAAATTTTAAAGCTCCAAAGTGATCTCCTTTGACTCCACGTTCCACATCCAGGTCAAGCTGATGCAAGAGGTGGGTTCCCATGGTCTTGGACAGCACCACTTCTGTGGCTTTACAGGGTACAACCTTCCTCCCAGCTGCTTTCATGGGCTAGTGTTGAGTGTCTGCAGCTTTTCCAGGAGCATGGTGCAAGCTGTCGGTGGATCTACCATTCTGGGTTCTGGAGGAAGGTGGCCCTCTTCTCACAGCTCCACTAGGCAGTGCCCTAGTAGGGCCTCTGTATGGGGGCTCTGACTCCACATTTCCCTTCTGCACTTCCCTAGCAAAGGTTCTCCATCAGTGCTCTGCCCCTGCAGCAAACTTTTGCCTAGACATCCAGGCATTTCCATACATCCTCTGAAATCTAGGTGGAGGTTCCCTAACCTCAGTTATTGACTTCTGTGCACCCACAGGTTCAACACCACGAGGAAGCTGCCAAGGCTTGGGGCTTCCGTCCTCTGAAGCCACAGACTGGGCTGTATTTTGGCCACTTTTAGCCACAGCTGGAGTGGCTGGGACACAGGACACCAAGTCCCTAGGCTGCACACAGCACAGGGACTGTGGGGTTGGCCGATGAAACCAGTTTTTCCTCCTGGGCCTCTGGGCCTGTGATAGGAGTGGCTGCCATGAAGATCTCTCACTTGACCTGGAGACATTTTCCCCATTGTCTTGGGGATTAAAATTCGGCTCCTTGTTACTTATGCAAATTTCTCTAGCTGGCTTGAGTTTCTCTCCAGAAAATGGGTTTTTCTTTTCTGTAACATAGTCAGGCTGCAAAATTTCCGAACTTTTATGCTCTGCTTCCCTTATATTACTGAATAGCTTTTAACAGTATCCAAGTCACCTCTTGAATGCTTTGATGCTTAGAAATTTCTTCTGCTAGATACCCTAAGTCATCTTTCTCCAGTTCAAAGTTTCACAAATCCCTAGAGCAGAGGCAAAATGCCACGAGTTTCTTTGCCAAAACATAACAAGAGTCGCCTTTACTCCAGTTCCCAACAACTTCCTCACCTCCACCTGAGACCACCTCAGCCTGGACCTTATTTTTCATATTGCTATCAGCATTTGGGGCAAAGCCATCCAACAAGCCTCTAGGAAGTTTCAAACTTTCCCACATTTTTCTGACTTCTTCTGAGTCCTCCAGGCTATTCCAATCTTTGCCTGTTACCTAGTTCCAAAGTTGCTTCCACATTTTCGAGTATCTTTTCAGCCATGCTCCACTCTACTGGTACCACCTTACTGTATATAGTCTGTGTTTATTCTGCCGATAAAGACATACCCGAGACTGAGAAGAAAAAGAGTTTTAATTTGACTTACAGTTCCACATGGCTGGGGAGGCCTTGGAGTCATGGCAGGAGGTGAAAGACACTTCTCACATGGTGCCAGGAAGAGAAAAATGAGGAAGAAGCAAAAGCAGAAGCCACTAATAAACCCATTCGATCTTGTGAGACTTATTTACCATCATGAGAATAGCACTGGAAAAACTTGCCCCATGATTCAACTACCTCCCCCTGGGTCCCTCCCACAACATGTGGGAATTCTGGGAGATACAATTCAAGTTGATATTTGAGTGGGGACACGGACAAACCACATCATCTGGGTATTACTTAGTTGTTTGTCATTTTCTTAACAGTCATGTTATAAGATCTTGCATTTAGGTCTTTGATTCATGTTCTAACTAACTCACGGTCACGTGATCATCTTTAATTTAGTAGTAACTACCTTGAGCCTATCCTACAAAATGAGCAGATTAATAAAAATGTAAATATAAATGATTCAGCATTTTCAGAAGGGAGCTAGTTATTTGCCAGCAAGATAGATGGAAGAATAAAATTGGTTGCTTCTTGTTTTTTCAACATGCTTGATAGATACTTGCAAGAGCGTAGGGTTATTAATCAAATGTCTACTTCAATGACAGTGTATATCTAATGCAATACTCATACATAAAGAGTTGTCAAGTTCAAAAGCTCCTCTAACTTGTAATGATTTTCTGTTTTATGCTTATCTTTCTATAGAATTTGAATCTATGAATCTATGAATTTTAAGGGAAAATTTTTGTGTTTTTTTTTTTGCCATTGAATTCTTATAAAATGGCTAAACCACTGCTTTCATAATTTGGTAGTGTTTAAACTCTTCTGTTTTGCCTAAGACCTATTTTGTTTGGGCATAAAATGAAAATTGGAAATCACCATTCTTATGTCATTATATAAATCTATGATTATTATAGTTGACCTCATCCCCATGTGATTCCAATTACATTTTGTCTTTATTATAATAACCATGAAATGTATTTTTTCAGCCCCTGAAAATATGTCTTGTGTGTATGACTTACTGGATACCTCTGCTTTGATATTCCACAGATATCTCAAACCTCAGTATGTTTTTAACTGAGCCTTTCCCAAGCTCTCTCCTCCTCATTTAATGTTACCAAAATCTCATCATTCACCCAAGCCAGGAATTAAGAGTTACTAGAATTTTCCTCTTCCTCCCTTCTCATAAGAAATCAGTCAGGAGTCATGATGAGTCTATTTCTAAAATATCACTGGAATCTGTTTTGTCTTCTACGCTCCTACTGGCACTGCCTTAATTCAGAATCACTTGCCAGAATTACCAAAACAGCTTCCTCCATATTGTATCTGTGCTTCTGACATTACCTCACAAATTCTTTCTTTATAATGCTACTAGCATTACATTTTAAAATTAAAATTTAATCACGACCCCCCCCTTAAAAATCCTCAAATTTATAAGAACCCAAACTCCTTACTATGACTTATAAGACTGTGATGATGAGAGCTCCTAGTACCAAATGCCTTTCTGTCTTTTCATAATAATAGAATTACAACTGGGAAGGGGTTATCCAGCCAGCCCCCTTATGTTATAATCCCCATAATCCAGCAACCAGGAGAGGTCATGTGAATAGTACTCACCAATGGCAGGACAGCAGGAGTGAGTGTGCCACTTACTGGTTCAGACCTTAAAGTGAAAGTCTTGGGCACAGCCACCTAGGCATGATCACACAGATGAGAGCCTTGAGATGAATGGAGTCTAATCGTGGAATCACTTTGTGGAAGAGAGTTGCTAGTGGACCTGTAGCACCAACCCTGAACTATTCCTTAAGAGAGAAATAAACTTTTGTTGTGTTTGTACTATTATATCTTGAGGCATTTTTTTTTAAACCATGATTTAGCCCATCTCAATACAAAACCTTTTATAATTCAATCGTTAATTACCTTTCCAACTTCACATTTTGCCAATTTTCAATTCCTCATTTGTATCCTAAGCTCCAGCCTTACCAGACTATTTAAAATTCCATAGATAAGCAATACACACTCTTGCATTTATACCTTTGTTTCTGCTGTTCTATCCACAGGGTTATACCCTCTCCTTTAAGGCTAGGTTGAGCATCACTACTGTAGCATTGGGGAGTTATACATGATATAAATGATGAATTGATGGGTGCTGACGAGTTGATGGGTGCAGCACACCAACATGGCATAAGTATACATATGTAACAAACCTGCACGTTATGCACATGTACCCTAGAACTTAAAGTATAATAAAAAAAAAAAAAAGAAAAAAAAAAAGAAAAAAAAAGAAAATTTCTCTTGTTATGGGTAGATTGTGCACACCCCTTCACCCCACCATTTGTGTGTTGAAGACCTAACTCCCAGTATGTAGAATGTAACTGTACTTGCAGATAGGGCCTTTAAATAAATAATTAGGTTAAATTAGGTCTTTAGGGTGGGCCTTAATCCAATTTGACTGGTCTCCTTATAAGAAAAGGAAAGTTGAACATGCAGAGAGAGACAAGGGATGTGCAGGCACAGGACACAAAGAGAAAGTGTTCACCTACAAGCCAAAGAGAGAAGCCACAAACAAAACTAAACCTGCCAATATGTTGATTTTAGACTCTTTGCCTCCAGGACTGTGGGAATATACATTTCTGTTAAGTCACCCAGTCTGTGGGTATTTTGTTACGGGCAGCCCCGGTAAACTAATATACCCCTCGAGGTACGATGTTTTCTTCTCTGAAATTTTATAGCATCCTGAGTGTACCCCATTTATCAAATATCTTTGCTATTTTTCAATCAGTGATTTACTTGTCTGTCTCCTCAACTAGTCTGTCAGCCTTTGAGGGAAAGTGACTCTGTCTACAAATCTGCTGCCTTACCTCCTGACAACATGTTTCGAAATTCATAAGAAATGGATAAATATTCATTAGAATGGATTAATTTCTTTTCCACAACTTACAACTTAACAGCAAGTAAATAAGCAAGTAGTTTGAGTTTTTATTTGTTGTCTAGATTCTTTACATATATATGGCCAGGGTGACAATCATGTAGCCTGATTTTGATACAAGATTTCATTATTGGAGATTGACTTGCCATTTTTCATATTGTTGTGTGGACATTTTTAAAGGTATAGATTCTATACCTTTGCAGATTTACTAAAGTCCAGAAGATAAAGATGAATTGTATAGCAGGAACAAGATCTTCTGTCAGTAAGATTGGTTGTGATGTTGCAGTGGACTGCTTTTGGTATTTTTGTCAACATTACAATAGCCTTATTTTTCCAAGAATTACCCCCAAACCAAGCAGTTGGTTTAACCCAGTCTCTATGTCATACTTGGTTGGACAAGAATGGTCACTAGATACAAGTTTGACTAATAATATTTTTTTTCCACAAATTTTGAATTGAGAATGAGGGAAACTAATTTTGATCTCTTCTGAGTGGCTGAAACTGAGAATTGTTGAGTAATCATGTGCATTGAGAAGGAGAGATATTTGAATGAAGACAGAGACATATCCTAAATACAGATGTGGAAAGAGAGAGAGAGAGCGTTGTAATACCAATTGATTTTCATTTTCTCATTTCAGTTCCTTATGAGGCCTATGGCACTACTTGCTCTTGAGTTCCATAACATTTTTATATCAAATTTCATTTGGGTTAAGCTGGAATGAATTTCTGTCATTTCAATAAAAAAGAGTACTTACTTAAATCAATTAGATAGTATAGTTGACATATGTAATTTTTAATCACTCAAGTCATTCTTCCTTGATGCTAGTAATAATGATTCAATTATCTTTTTTAGAGCCACTTTCCTCTATTCTAGTCTATAAGGTTCATTAGGGTCAAGCATAGTGCAAGGTAATTAGCTCAAGAAGAAACATAGAGATACATGACCTAAACTAGGTCAATAACTCTATCAGCAATATTTGCTGGAACTTCTGAGAAATTTTGAGAAGTCAAAGCAATTTTTTTCCCACTGAAGTTTCTCAAATGGTAAAGACAACAGCCTGAAGCTCCTGGTTGCCATGTTACTACCATGAAAAGAGTACCTTTGAGAATGAAACCAGTACAGAAGAAGTCAGAGCAAGAGATAGAAAAACCCAGATTCTTCGCACATCATTTAAGCACCAAGGTCCATCCATTTCTGAAATCCTAGACTTTTCAGGTATTTCATCAATAAATGTCATTTTTTAAATCTGAATTTTGTTGTTGCTTGAAACAAAAAGTCCAGATAAACATGGACAGCATTTCTTTGTATGTCTTTGAGCTGGTGAACTTTTATTATATATACCCAGCACCAAATTGAATGCCTAACCCTGTATCTGAAATAAGTGGATGCTCAAGGACTTTCTGCTGAGACTGAATGAAGATGAAAAATGTTACCTATCGTGCCATTTGTGGATATGTCTTTTTGTAGCCTTACCTCTTCATCAGAAGTACCAAATCTGTGCTCTATCATCAGTGGATTTTCATCAGATAAATTAGGTAAAAAGGGTTTTGAGTCCTTGCCACCAGAGTCAATCAGAATATTTGCCTCCCAAAGGCCAAATCCTAAGTAGATTTTCCCTCTTCATTGTAGTATCTTCATTCTAAAGAGAACTTCTCATTCTAACCAGTGCAGTAGCCTCCTGAGAGGTCTCCGTGTCTCCAAATGGTTTCTTCTCTAATCTACTGGGGAGCTTAAATAACTTGAATAAAGCCCTATAGTTAGCTAGTGGCTGAGGAACTATTCGAACCCAAAGAGGCTTGACTTCAAAATCTTTGCTTAATTTCCCTACTATTATACATATTGCATCACTTCACGATATAATTATTATATTTTCTGAGTTGAAAAACAAACTAAACATGAGCCCTTCGAACTTGGAAAGCCTAGTAACAGTGAGACAAAAGCTGATCCAAGAAAATGCACAAAAACACACCCTTACAGTTTTGCAGTTTTGTGAAAAAGAACACAGGAGATGTTGTTCTCATTTAGAACTGTTGGTCATGGCTTTTACTTGAAAATACCTGCTTTCAAATTCACGCCGTGTCTCTGTCTACCAAGCGTATGTCTATGCATATGAAATCCAGAGAAAGAAACTCTACTAGACTGAACTGGGATGCATTCCAAGGACTCAGAGTCATGGGATAACAGATCTTATACAACCTAATAGGACTTGATTTGGCATAGGTAAAGTTTTTTTTATGAAAATTTACTTTCTCATATATTGGTGAGACTGAACAGATCTAGCTATATAGTACTTAAATTTGCTTCATGTCAAGTTAAGAAGAAACCACTCATAAAGCAGCCATTTCTTCTTAACAGAGAAAAGCTATTTTTATCTTTTGAAATACTAGTTTAAGGAAATGCATCAAGAAAACCTTTAACTTTTTTATAAATCTCATTTTATGATGTAAATTGAAAGTATATATCTTATTTTGGAGAAGGCATTACTGATGTGCCTAAACTCAATAGGGTTCTTTATACTCTAATCTAAAATTTTTGCCTAGGGCCCATTGTTGTGAATTCCTCAGAAACCAGAGAATGCGAAATACTATTGAAGTAAGATGGAGGTGTATTTAGTTATGCAAAATTAAATATTTTAAGTGCACAGCTAACATTGGAAAGGGCCTTATGCAAAGGAGATTCAGAAATTACTTTTAGTAATTTCATGACTTCCATCGAAATGGTAACCAATATAGGATAAGAGAGAAAATAAGAGGACTCTTGAGATTGTGTTGATATCTGCTTTCCCTAGTCCCCTCACAGGTGAAGTCCCTGAAGTCCCTCACTTGCAGAGTCAGATATCTCTGAATTTAAGTCCCAGCTCCACCACATACCACTTTTATGAATTTACCCAAGTTACTTAGTTTTCTCCTTTATTTATCATATACTTGCCTAGCAATTTCCTGAGGCAGTCACCATTTGAAGCTCTTTATAGTCTTGGAAAGCTAAAAACTTGAGAACTGTCTCACTCCTAGTTTACAAATGAAGTGGGTAACAGACAGAGTTAAGTAAATTTCCCCAAATAGATGATAACAGAATCAATAAGAACCGGAAGACAGACCCAGGAAACTTGGTTCTACAGTGCATGCCCTTTACCACTAGTCAACCTGCCATGCTAAACTATGGCAAGTAATAAAATAATCTTGCTTCCTCCTGGCTGTGGTGAGGTTTCATTGATAATCTGCATAAAACATCTTACACAATAACAGGCAAGCATATAGTAAGCCAGTCTCCAGTGTCTGGAATTAGTCCATTTCTGTAAAGCTGGTGTATCTGGTAAGCCCTGGGTTTTCATGGACCCACCACACCAAAATGATCTCCAATAGTCCACTCAACTGGCACAGTTTGCCTACCAGGACTTCTGCTACAGGTTTTCTATTTGACACTTCTATTTCCAATTGGACTGTGGCCCAGAACTAACCTTCAGCTCATTTGACTGGGGTCCTGACTATCTGTGTTCCAGGAATCAGATATGCATGCTCACAGGTCTTATGTTTCCAGTTCTGCTATACTTTATTTTCACTGGTTGATTTGCCCCTACATGTCCTTGAGCAGGCTTATATAATTCCAGTTATAGTAACTATATAAGTAGGTTTTCAGTGACCTGGGATAGCATGGTACATTAGAAAAGGAGTAAACTCAAGAGTTCCAGGACTAGGTTTGTATCAGCCTCAGCACTGTGTTTTTGGGGAAGTCAATGATCAGCTCTATGCCTTAGTTTTCCTTATCAGTAAAAATAGAGATAAAAATTCTTACTCTCAGGGTCATTATTAGAATTAAACATTGTATCTTCTGTAGATATATCTAACACCATGTTTAAGCTAAAGTAGGTGATACAGTTTGGCTGTGTCCCCACCCAAATTTCAACTTGAATTGTATCTCCCAGAATTCCCACATGTTGTGGGAGGGACCCAGTGGGAGGTAATTGAATCATGGGAGTCGGTCTTTCCCATGCTAGTCTCATGATAGTGAATCAGCCTCACAAGCTATGATGGGTTTATCAGGGGTTTCTGCTTTTGCTTCCTCTTCATTTTCTCTTGGCACCACCATGTAAGAAGTGCCTTTCAGCTCCCACCATAATTCTGATGCCTCCCCAGCCATGTGGAACTGTAAGTCCAATTAAACCTCTTTTTCTTCCCAGTCTTGGGTAGGTTCTCTTCAGCAGTGTAAAAATGGACTAATACGGTAGGTGTGCAACAACTTTTTCTTTCTCTCTTTTTTGAAAGTAAAGGAGAGCTCCATATGTTTAGAAAAATAATTCAAATTAACCTTCACGTTTGGACAACGCACAAACTCAGGCTTTCCCACTGATATAGACTTGGGTTGCTGAGCTTCAGGTTACATTGCAGAGACATTAATGCTGTTGGGGTCTGAATTTCTTGAATAATTGTTGAGTACTGGCAACTAAAATAAACAATGTGATAAGGCTTAGAAACTTTGTTACATTCTATACACTTGTTTATCTATGTGTACATATTCCAAAAGTGTTTACATATATTTGCTATGGTTTGTTTTGTTTTGATAGGATGCATGGGTGTTTGTGCCTGGGAATCCTAAGAAACAAAATGTAAAAAAAATTATTTGTAGTAATCAAAACATAAGTAAGTGCTAGAGAGCACAGTCATGGATTTCATCATGGCTTTTAGCATAGTGAGTGTGATGAAATGATAGAGGTTTCCTGCAATGCCTTAGGAAGAGCCTGTATCACACTTCACTGCATAGGGACAGTAACTGCTATCATATAAAACCAACAGTCTGCAAAACTAGACATGAGTCTTGGAGTTTATATGTTGCCACTGATATGCTTTGGCTGTATCCCCACCCAAATTTCAGCTTGAATTATACATGGTAGGGAGCCGGTGGGAGGTAATGGAATCATGGGGGTCGTTACCTCCATGCTGGTCTCGTGATAGTGAGTGAGTTCTCATGAGATCTGATGGTTTTGTAAGGGGCTTTTCCCCACCCCGCTTTGTTCTGCACTTCTCCTTCCTGCCGCCACGTGGATAAGGATGTGTTTGCTTCCCCTTCCACCATAATTGTAAGTTTCCTGAGGCTTCCCCAGTTCTGTGGAACTGTGAGTCAATTAAACCTCTTTCCTTTATAATTTACCCAGTCTCAGGCAGATCTTTACAGCAGCCTGTGAACTAACTAATACAGTCACTAATTTGAAAATGGCTGCATATCAATTTGCAGTTGTAATGGAAGTAGAGAAGCATAATCTAATCACTGAGCCTCGAGTCTCACATGCATAATAACTCCATATGCCATTAGTTTAGCAAGTGTGTTTGATTTCATGTACTTCATTACTTGTACAAGATATTTTTTAATTATACAGAAACAGATGGGCATGTTTCACAGAAGCAGATTTTGCAATAACTGAAAAAAAAAATGACCAGATACATTTCATCTGAATTGTGAATAGTTTCTCAAGTGGGTGGATATTTTTTGCTTGATGACGATTATGAGTTCTTGCTTTAAGTGCCTGAAAGTTTAATTGAATATTCTGATCTTGGTCAAATTGAGATCTATTGAATAGAATTTGGAAAATCTTCATCATAGTTACTGCATTTTCAGGATGATATTGCAACTATAGGTATATTATAAAACTTCACAAATTTTCTTTTCATTTTCTTATTAGTCTGAAGCATATGCATCAGGTTCAATTCTAAAGTCTTGAGTAAAAGTATCAGGAAAGGCTCCTTGTAGCTTATTGTCGTTAAGTAAACACATTTCCTGAAGAGATCCCTACCCTCGTCTCTGCACCCCAAACATGGATAAAGGAAGAACAGGGAAAAGCATACAGGTGAAGTACCAGACCATGTTTGTCATGCATTCAAATATATTAGCTTAAGACATTATAATAATATGGCTGGGCACGGTGACTCACACCTGTAATCCCAGCACTTTGGGAGGCCGAGGTGGGCGGATCACCTGAGGTTGGGAGTTTGAGACCAGCCTGACCAACATGGAGAAACCCCGTCTCTACTAAAAATACAAAATTAGCGGGGCATGGTGGCACATGCCTGTAATCCCAGCTACTTGGGAGGCTGAGGCAGGAGAACTGCTTGAACCTAGGAGGCGGAGGTTGTGGTAAGCTGCGATCATGCCATTGTACTCCAGCCTGGGCAACAAGAGTGAAACTCGGTCTCAAAAAAAAGATGTTATAATAATACTAGGAAGTATCTTCAAAGGGGATACCCCAACCCTTTGTCATTCTTTGCTGTAAGTCAGCCTATTCTCTTTAAATGTTTCTCGCTAGATAGAGGTCAGGTGCTGCCTTACAGGAAGGACCACAGCCTATCTGTGATCTGCACTGCTTCTGCCAACCCTACTCTCTCTGTGGATGAGTCTCTTCCACAAATGTCTAGACAGATGTCATAAAGAAAAAGAAAGGATGGATTAGAGCATGCTTCTCAAAAGTTCTGGCTAGTATCAAAATATTTTCTTTGAGTTAAATACTGGGCTGCATTCAAATACAGTTTGCATTTTATTCACAGAGCTCCTCCCTTCTCTCCTCCATTGTCTCTTCAGGTGTGGGGTAAAGGAGTGTTGGAAAAAGTTTATGTGGGGGAAGGGAGTTACATACACACATACACATCTACGGATAAATATGCAAAAGATTTGTTTCTTACAAAACAATAGGAACAATCTAAGTTTCTGAGGTTAAGGACTCCTCCCTTAAGAAGTTTAGTATTTCATAATTTTCTGTGTACCAAATTCAGTTTCACATTGCCTGTGCCCTAAATTGCTTTCTGATGTTGAATAATAGAAATAATCAAGCAACATTACATTAATTCCACATCTCTAAGTTGTCCAAAGGGATTAAGCTCCTCCTCTTAAAGTGTCCCATAGCACCAGAGAATACTTGAGACACTGAATAGAAAAGGAAGAATATTCTAGACAGAAAGAATAGCAAGTTTAGACTTGGAGTCAAGAAATGTAAAATAGTTCAAAAGAGTACTGTTCAAGGGAAAGAGAACTAATTAGACAAATGGTAAAGGTCATGATGGATTTTGTAAGCCTTGTGAAAGAGTTTGGAAAGCAATGAAAATGCATCATTAACTACAAAGAAAAAAACATCAAGGATATTTTTACTGAGACTTAACTTGCCAAATTATTTTATGGACCCTTGAGGCATTCTAGTTTGTGTTGCCCAGATATTTCATCTATAGAGAGAGATACTGACGCTGGCACAGGTAGGTGAAGGTCTCGATACTCTAGGGTAGCACTGTTCAATACAACTTTCTATTCTGTCCAATATGATTACCAGTAGTTACATGTGGCTACCAAGAACTTGAAATGTAGCTAGCATAATGGTAATTTAATTTAAGGCAGTGGATAGTGGAGGAAAACAGAGATAGGCTTGCTGGGGATTAGACACTGGGACTATGGGCAGAACTCCAAAACCCCCTCTACAAATCCAGATCAACATTAAGAATATGGCAAAGTTCAGTGAATGTGGGACATAACAAATCTAAAGAGTAAATGTGTCAAAGTCCAGAGGCAAATTCCCAGCACACACTGGCAGGAGTTAAGGAGTGAAGGAAGACGTGAAGAAGGGTCAGGAAAATTTTAAACTTGATTTGTTAGAGTTATTTCAGAAGGTACAGAGTGTGATCTCCATGGATTAACTTTCAGTGGTCTTAAACAAGAAACAGATTGAAGTAAAAAACCTATTGCATATGGAGGGATTAACCAACCAAGAGGAAAACAAAGTTAAGGACATCCTGAGTGCCTTACTTCTTGTGCATCTAAAATGATCAGCTGTGTAATAGTTAATATTTTCTACCCCAAACTGAAAGCCATTTATAAATAAATTTTTGCCAGAACTATGAAAGATTCCTTTAAAATAAACAGACTCTAAAATAATTCAGGCAACTGATTACAAAGAATGGAGGCATTCCAGTAGGACTAATTCCTTCACCTCACTGAGTCATAAGTTCCTCATAAGTAAATGACAGGGTGGGTTTACTCACCTTTCAGGGGACAAAAGGAGCAAGCTCTATTGGCAATTCACGACTTTCAAACAAAATCAGACTAAAAACATATAAGAAAGTCAAATATGCAAGAGATAATGTATTTTAGAGTGGGGATTTTGTTCTACAGAGATCTAAAAAAACTGATTTAAATTTCATAAATATGCTCTCCTTTTAGATATAATACCCAATAAATTCTAGCATTTCATGCTTTTTTTTTAGACAAAGTCTTGCTCTGTCACCCAAAACGATTTTGGCTCACTGCAACCTCCACTTCCCAGGTTCAAGCAATTCTCTCACCTCAGCCTCCTGAGTAGCTGGGACTACAGGAGCCCACCACCACGCCCGGCTAATTTTCATTTTTGTTGTTGTTGTTGTTTAGTAGAGATGGGGTTTCACCATGTTGGCCAGGCTGGTCTAAAACCCCTGACCTCAAGTGATCTGCCTGCCTCGGCCTCCAAAGTGCTGGAATTACAGGCGTGAGACACTGTGCCAGGCCCTTTTCATGCTATTCTTTAAACTTACTTGCTTCCTTTGTAAATAAAGACACTATTAATCAGTTTAATTTTCATGTGTCCAATAGAAACTAAATGGTAACCATCCATTGCATGCTTAATTCCTTTTACCTTTGTCTTAACTCTACTGTTCCTTAGCTAACTTTTTATAACTACTTTCTGCATTTTTGCATCTTCATTTTCCACCCATTTTCGAATAATAAAAGAAAATAACAATGAAGTATTAAAATTATTTTTTAACACCATTGTTCAAGACAAACTTAGAGATGCTGTATAACCTATAGAAAGAAGTCATAAGAAACAAACATTTGTCCGCTGATTACAAACCTCTAAATTTGGTGTAAGAAAGGTCATGTAAGAGTTTCAGAGCATAATTCACAAAAACACAGAGGTATTAAAAGAACAATGTATCAAAGTCAAGAGCAATTTCTTCTGTTCCCTGTACTTCAATATCTTTGCCTTTTAGTTTAGATTTCTAGGATATTTGCATATGATGGGGAAACATGCTAGTATACCTTCAGCAGGGAAATGTACGAGTAGAAGAAATGGAGATTGATTGGGCAGCACTGGTAAAGAAAAGGGAAAGAATAACAATACTAACCGAGGACTACCCAGGTACCTAAAGATACACTTAATTAACTCACATATTCTTCACAGCAATTCCTTCAATCATTACACAAATATTTCCTCAGTACCTCCAGGCACTTTGCTTGGTGGATTCAAGGACAGACAAGACAAAGCCTGTCTCTGCCCTTGGGAAACTCATATTCTAATATAGAAAACAAAAGGTAAACACACGAACAGAAACAAATTACTACATAGCATAGGCACCATGAAGGAAACAAATGAGCTGAGATAGTAAAAAATAGGGAAATCTACTGTAGATAGGAATAGCAAGAAAAAATGCTTCGAGAAAGTACTTAAGCTGTTAAAGGAAGAAACAGAGCTGTAGCATGCAGGTGGTAGGGAAAAGAGTGGGATAGCATGTGCAAAGAACCTGGGGCAGGAAAGATCCTTGTCTGTTGAGTAATGAGTGGGCTGGTGGGGGCAAGAGGAGACGTATTAGGAGCAGGTGTGGTGGTCTAGCTGAGAAATGAGTTTTGCCTGAATTAGGAGTTTTAGAGATGGAGAGAAGTGAATAGTACAAGATATATTTTGAAGGTATAATCAACAGTACTTGCCACATTTACTTAATATTCTCACATAACAGATGAGAAATGACCTGAAAGATTTGAAATTATTTAAAGTTCTTGCAGTAAGTAACTTCATGATGGGTTTATGAACCCTGCCTTCCTTAAAGCCCCTTCTACTACATCACACTTACTAGCTTTGTTACTTTAAGGTTAATGTAGTTTTCATAGAGTCCTAAAAGTGGAAGTTTTTTGCCAGTCTAATGATTTTGAATTAGAATATGTTTTAATAACCTGAACAAATTACAGATTTTCAGTTCACAAATCCATAACCTTAAGTCACTGAGGAGGGCACCAAATTCTACAAACACCCTTTACATATTTCTTCTGGACCAAATGTTAAAATACTCTTGCATTTCTTCCAGAGATGCAGTGCATTACCACCATGCATATGAAACATTTTCTGTTGACTAAAGCAGCAGTCTTGGCAATTCTGAACTGTGTGCTATTCTTACCATAAGTCTAAATTGGGTAGTTTAAGTGACCAACCAGTTTGTTCAGCTTTGCTAAAAATATGCCCATATTTGCCCAAATGGCCTGGCTTGCTGGTAATCTCCCACCTTTCCAAGTCAATCAACACATGGAAAGTGTTCAAAATAAGCAGGGATTAGAGTCACAAACTCAGCTGGAGGAGCTAGCTTTTTTAAAACACAGCACTCTTGTAGTTACTTTCTTCACTGTTATTCTGTCTTTATTATTGAGATTCTGGTGTATACATTAATGCTGTTCATGAGTACCTATTTCTCCTCTGTTCCAGCACATGATAGGTTTATACCTGCTCACAATGCACAGTTGCCCTCTGTATCTGGGTGTTCTGCAAACTGCAGATTAACTAACCACAGATCAAAAATATTAAGAAAAGAAAACAGTAAAAAATACCAGTGCAACAATAAAAATAATACAAATAAAAAAGTGATACAGTATAATCACTATTTATACAACATTTACATTGTATTAGGTATTATAAGTAATCCAGAGATTATTTAAAATGTACAGGAGGATGTGCATAAATTATATGCAAATACTACTATAATTTATATAAGGGATTTGAGCATCCTGGGATTTTGGTATGGGGGAGGTGGTCATGTAACTAATCCCCTGTGGATACCAAGGAACAACCATACTTCTTTAGGTTGGCATCATATAATACTTGCTCTGGCAGTATTGAAGAGCTGCCATACAATTCTTCCCTTCTGTGTGCTGTGGGGTCTAGTGATGCTTGAAGCCTCCAATAGCCTGAGTCTCTGAAGAGGACAATGTGCTTCCAAGTTCCCACAGCTGATTCCCAACAGACATGTTATATGGGGTCAAAGACCTTTTGTCATTTTTAAATGCTGAGATTTGGGGATTTGTTGTTGTTGTTACTGCTGCTACTATATATCCTAATCTTCGTGACTGGGATAGGCTCCTTCACTTTCTTGATAGGAAGGAAAATACGAACTTCTAATTTAAAAGAATATGACAAACAGTACGGTTGGCAGAAAGTGAAGAGGTTTGGATTCAAATGCAACTAGTTTTAATACTATCTTTGCAACTTAGTTGCTCTCTGAGTCTTCTTTTTCTCATCTGAAAAACAGTAATAACAGTATAAGTTTGCTATAATTTAATAGGCAAAGTTCCCAGCAGGATGCTAAACCACAGATGATGTTCAATGAAAATAGCTATTTCTGTGAGGGGTAATGGTAAATAGACTAAAAGTATAGCAAAAGATAAACCACATAGGCATGGCTGAATCTGAAGAGACTGTAGAAATGGAGAACACTGTCATTCATGCCCTCGGTTCTGCCTACCAAGCCTCTCCTCGTCATAGGCATGCCTTTCTGTCTCTTCTGTGTACAACTCATGCTTTCCCTGTGCCGTTCCCACTCCTCTGTCACATGCTGCTCCCAGCAAAGTATATAGAAATCACTCACTAAGATAGCTGCATTTTAACAGGAATTAAGTTAAAGGGCTAAAGCTCCAACTTATTATTTTAGGCCTTAGGTGGAAAAAGGCAGTGGATATCTCTCACCTGAACACAGGCTAGCCTAGATGATCCATCTAGCTTAATTGTGTCCACTTGTTAGGTCCACTAACCTAGGCAGGTCTGTTGGGGCAGTCTTTATAAAAGATTTTTATGAGGCTTCATTTCGTAAAGCTGTCCAGATCTGCTGGAAAGACTACCATCGTAGTTAGGCAGGATGTTCCATGGGGTCAGGAGTGGGGACTGGAAGTACTAGTGCTGTATGTCTACATTACTCTTAAAAATGTTCAGACAGTCTTAACATAGTCTTCTCATATTAATCCTCACAGCAATCCTGCAAATCTGCATTAAGACCTTTGTCGTAGATGATGGAACTGAAGCTTAAAGGTTTTAAAACGTTTACCCAAATTCACTTATAAGATAACTGGAAGAGTCTATATTCCAAAACCAGTACCTCTGATATTAAGTCTAATATCCATTTTTCCCCTTTCACTATTACAGTTTTCTCTGTGTGAGAAAGCAAATTCAATAGTGTCTCTTGATGGCATTTTGCTCTCATGTAATATAAATATTTCTTTTTTTATTATATAGTTGGGAATTTTAAATTCTGTTTTCTACATTTAACAACTATAAAGGAAGAAAAAACAATGACATGTTAAAAGAAAACTACAAATTATATTGAAAATGAAATTAAAGTAAGGTATTTCTATATTGCCTACCGTTTTCTGGCTAAAAATAATTACCCACAGTTTCAAGAATTGTAATCTTCTACCTACATGAAAAAAGAAAAGACTAGAGAAGAAAGCTTTTTTTTTTTTTTTTTTTTTGGACGGGGGTCTGCTCTGTCACCCAGGCTGGGGTGCAGTGGCCAGATCTCAGCTCACTGCAAACTCCGCCTCCCGGGTTTACGCCATTCTCCTGCCTCAGTCTCCCGAGTAGCTGGGACTACAGGCGCCCGCCACCTCGCCCGGCTAGTTTTTTGTATTTTTTTAGTAGAGACGGGGTTTCACCGTGTTAGCCAGGATGGTCTCGATCTCCTGGCCTCGTGATCCGCCCGCCTCGGCCTCCCAAAGTGCTGGGATTACAGGCTTGAGCCACCGCGCCCGGCCCCCGAAGAAAGCTTTTAGTCTCATCATTTCTTTAAGAAACTATAATTATTTTCTTATGGCTAACAAATTTCTAACATCAAGATATTTGCAGTCAGTTGTAAACAATGAAAATGCTTTGAAACTTACAATGGAAATACAGAATTTATAGCCAGACAAACCTGGATTTGAATTCTAATACCACCACATAAATCTATAGGCCTAGAGGAAGTAAGTTAATTAAGCCATAATTTAGAGATGAGCCTCAAGCTTCTTATCTCTGAAATGAAAGTTTATAATAGCAATCTCATAGAAAGGTGTTGGCTACTACGTGACACAGTGGATATAAAGCACTTATAGATTGTAAACTTTAAAAAAGTTTACTTCCCTTTTCTCCTTGCATCAGATAGATTCTCATCATTCTAGAAATAACCTGATAGTTATCTCAGGTAATGCACAATCAAGTGGATTTTATTCACTTGGTAAGTATTCAAAGCGAGAAAGTGAGAGACAGAGAAGAAAGACGGAGGAAAGGAAGAAGGGAAGGAAGGCAAGGAGGAAGGGAGAGAGGGTAAAAATCCTGCTAAGAAAAACAATGCTAAAATCAGATGGAGACATCTTCCTTCCCGCATGATCTGATATTGTTCCATTAGTAGAGATTGGAAGCACTTGGAATTATCCATCCTGCTCTTGTCCTCTTTCCCCAATAGAAATACAGGAAATAAAAAACATTTTATAACACTTCTAATAATATCACTAGAAATTGGTCATTAGTTCTTAAAGCAGAACTTCTTGCTTGAAATATATTTGGCCCTATTTGATTTTATCATTCATTCAAGGGTGGAATTGTTACAAAAATATATTCTAGGGCCACTAATCCCATCACTATGCACAATCATACATTTTTTTTTAAGATGACCAACCAGATGCCTAATGTAAACTGAAAGACCTAAAGAAATTTTTCAACGCCCAGTCTAGGATTGATCTTAACTGGACTTTGGCTGTCTATGGCATCTCAGGTAGCTATTTCCAGCTTCACTGTAGAGGAGAGCCACTACAGGTTTGGGCAACTATCTCCACCATGAGAGAGTTAATTTCTTGTATAATTGTGAAGTCTGAGTGAAGTTGAAGTGTGAACTCATTACAGGATATCGTGAATGTTGTTGAGTGGATCATACAAATGCAGTTCCCTCTATATATCCTACAATAATTTGTATACAGACAGGTAATCTAAGTAATTACAGGCATTTATATTTATAATTAGCCTTTTGGGGGGACCATTTTAAGAAAATTTGTTCAGCTGTGTACCAGATTACTGTCAGCTGGGTGTTTGTCAAATACCACTGCGACTGGGAAAACACAGCAAGAAGTGTTGATACAAAAAGAACTTTAGAAATATGCTTAAAGTTCCATTTTTTTCCCCAAAAACAGTTGCATCACTTCTTAGAACACAAGCACATGTCTTTCAACCATGATTTTCCTTTAAAAGTGGGACGTGGGTACACAAATACAGTGATGAAATGAAAAAGTACAATCAATGGAATTTTACTGGCACAATGTAAAGGTCAGGATAAGACTAACAGTACATGCATTAAAAACAACACTGAAGAGTGTTCTGAATGATCATGAACAGCCTTTACAGGCTTCCAAAGCACCGAGATGAATTGGTGCCAACAACTGGACTATGGAGTCAAGAGACCAGCAGAGGCAGTTGACCCAAACTCAAGATGAAACTTTTATTAGTAAATATAGGCCTGGCGTGGTGACTCACACCTGTAATCCCAACACTTTGGGAAGCGGAAGTGGGCAGATCACTTGAGGCCAGGGGTTCGAGAACAGCCTGGCCAACATGGTGAAACCCCATCTTAAGTAAAAAATACAAAAATTAGCCAGGTGTTGTGGCCCATGACTGTAATCCCAGCTACTTGGGAGGTCGAGGCAGGAGAATTGCTTGAGCTGGAGAGTCGGAGGTTGCTGTGAGCTGAGATCTTGCCACAGCACTCCAGCCTAGGTGGCAGAACAAGGCCCTGTCTTAATAATAATAATAATAATAATAATAATAGAAGTAAAGCTGTTTGTTATACTCTTTTGAAGGTTTGTCTGTGTACAGGACAGAAAAGTAAATTAAAATCCCCAAATAAGAAAGTTAGAGTCAAGAAGGCAACAGTGAGACAACCATTACCCTCTATTTTCAGTAGTAACATCACACATCTGTTCGAATGTCCCCTTGTCCAAAGAATTATGTAAACCTTAATCATCTTTTAAATGGGTGTCATCTGATTTCCTTTCAAACTTCAACCCCTAAATGAGTATATTGCTCTGATTTGGAAACTACCAGGGAAAATTTTGACTATTCAAAGCAGTGAAGTCAGCCTGAGTTGATAACGTAACTGCAGGCATTCCTACAACATTTCATCCTCTCCAATATAAATAGAGCAATTTCACTTTCATTTAATTTGATCATTTAAAATCTGTTATGTACAACATAAATATTTTTCCCACCATGTGCTTTAAAAACTTTGTACTATTTATTTTTTGCAGGGAAATCTTCCAGATAATACAAGGTCAGAAATCTGACCACTCGAATTCTCTTCCTTTTTAAAATTTATTTTTAAATTTATAATTGATACAATAATATTACATATTTTTGGGATACAATGTGATGTTTCGAGGCACATATACATAGTGTAATGATAAAATTGGAGTAGTTATTATATCCATCATTTTAGATATTTCTTTGTGGTGACAACCTTCAAAATCTTCTAGCTATCTTGAATATGTAGTACAATGTTATTTTCTATAGTCACCATATTGTGTAATACAACACCAAAACTTATTCTTCCTGTATAATTTAACGTTGTAGCAGTTGACCAACCTTTTGTTGCCGCTACTTCCAGCCTTTGGTAGCCACTATTTTACTCTCTATTTCTTTGAAATCAATGCTTTTAGATTTCTCATGAGTGAGATTATGCAGTGTTTGTCTTTCTGTGTCTAGCTTATTTCACTTAATATAATGTCCCCCAGGTTCATCTGCATTGCTTCAAATGACAGTATTTCACTCTGTGTTATGGTTAAATAGTATTCTATTTTATGTGTGTGTGTGTGTGTGTGTGTGTATGTGTGTGTAACTCTTTTTAATCCATTCATCTGTAGATGATCATCTAGGTTCATTCCGTATCTTGACTACTGTGAATAGCACTATAATAAACATGAGTGTGCAGATATATCATCAACACACTGATTTCATTTTCTTTGATATATGCCAAATGTAGTCTATTTCCAGTTTTTAAAGGAACCTTTATACAGTTTTCCATAATGACTGTATTACCTTATATTTCTGCCAATCATGTGTAAGATTTCTCTTTTCTCTGCCAGCATTGTTTGTCTTTTTGAAAAAAGCTATTTTAACTGCGGTGAGGTGATATCATTGTGGTTTTGATGTGCATTCCTCAGGTGATTAGTGAAGTTTTGCATTTTTTAATATATCTGTTGGTTATTTGTATGCATTCTTGTGAAAAAATGTCTATTCAGGTCTTTTGCCATTTTTTACCTGATTTTTTGGTTTTTGGCTGTTGAGTTGTTTGAGTTTTATATACAATCTGGATATTAATTTATTAACAGATGCATAGTTTGCAAATATTTCTCTTTCTGTAGATTTTCTTTTCACTTCATTGATTATTTCCTTTGCTGTACAGGAGCTTTTTAATTTTATGTGATCTTATTTGTCTATTTTAGCTTTTTTTGCCAGTGCTTTTGAAGTTTTATTCAAAAAATCCTTTCCCAGCTCAAACTCAAGAAGCATTTCCTCTATCTTTTGCATAGTAGTTTCATAGCTTGGATCTTATGTTTAAGTCTTTAATCTGTTTAGAGTTGATTTTTGTATATTGTGAGAGATGGGGATCTAGTTTCATGCTGCTGCATATGGCTATCCAGTTTTTTCAGCACCATTTATTGAAGAGATTTTCCTTTCCCCAATGTGTGTTCTTGGCATCTTTGTCAAAAATCAGTTGGCTGTAAATGCATGGATTTATTTCTTAGTTTTCTTTTCCATTGGTCTATGTGTCCATTTTTATGCCAGTATTATTCTGTGTTGGTTACTAGAGCTTTGTAGTAGATTTTGAAGTCAGACAGTGTGATGCATCCAGCTTTGTCTGTTTTGCTCAGAATTGCTGTGGCTGTCTGGGTCTTCTGTGGTTCCATATACATTTTAAAATCGTTCTTTCTATTTCTGTAAGGAATGTCACTAGTATTTTGATAAGAATTGCATTGAATCTGCAGATTGGGGTAATATGGAAATTTTAATGATTAATTTTTCCAATCCATGAACAGAGAATATCTTTCAATTTATTTGTGTCCTCTTCAATTTTTTTTTTTTTCTTCTTTTTTTAGATGGAGTCTCACTCCATCGCCCAGACTGCTGGAGTGCAGTGGCAAGATCTCGGCTCATTGCAACCTCCACCTCCCGGACGCAAACGATTCTCCTGCCTCAGTCTCCCGAGTAGCTGTGATTACAGGCACCCACCACCATGCTTGACTAATTTTTGTATTTTTAGTAGAGACAGGGTTTCACCATATTGGCCAGCTTGGTTTTGAACTCCTGACCTCAAATGATACACCCGCCTCAGCCTCCCAAAGTGCTGGGATTACAGGCATGAGCCACCAAGCCCAGCCCCTCTTCAATTTTTTTCATCTATGTTTTATAGATTTCTTAATCATAGCCAGGGCCGACATGTGTCATTGAGATTTTTATTCAATTTTTAAACACTTTAAGTCCCACAGACAACATCATGTCAGGTCTTTAGGATTTTGGAGTTTAGACTTGGTTTTCTCCCTCCACCAACCCTTCTTGTTATGAGTTGATTTTGTCACCCCTTTCAAATTCATATATTGAAGTCCTAATTCCTAGTACCTAATGTGACCTTATTTGAAAATAAGGTCATTGTAGATATAATTAGTTAAGATGAGGTAGGATGGGCCCCTAAATCAATATGATTGGTGTTCTTTAAAAAGTGGGAACACACACACTCAGGGAGGACACTTCGTGAACCTAAAGACATAGATGGGTATGCATATACAAGCCAAGAAACTCCAAAGCTTGCTAGCAAACCACCAGAAGCTATAAGAAAGGGATGGAACGTGTTTTTCCCTCACAGCTCATGGAAGAAACCAACAGTGCCAACACTTTGATCCTGGACTTCTGGCCTCCAGAACTGTGAGGTACTTTATTTCTGTTGCTTAAACCACTCAGCATATGGTATTTCATGGTGGCAACCATAAGAAATTAACACTAATACAATTTCTTCACAGTTGTGCCAGAAAATTGTCTCATTAGCTGATTAGTGACTCCCTTTTTATTTCTGCTTTTGTACACTGAGTGGGAATATTTGCATATCATTGATGCCAGAATCTAACCTTCAAAATGAGGGCCATTTTTAAAATTGATAACATCTTTAAGCATTGTCTTGCCCTTCCAAAATGTGAAAAAAAGATGAGGCTTCGTAAGGAGGACAAGATCTGCTAAAACTTCCGATTAAAAAATATTATAGCAGATCTCTGGATACATTCCAGTATTAAAACACATTTGACAGAAATGCGAGCCTCAGCCATACTACCAATGTCATTCTACTGATGTCGTCAAGATGGGAGCAAAAAAAGCAAGAGGATCAAGGAGGAAAATAATAAAGAATCCTTGCTATCAAGGAGAAAGGGGATTGGCCTTGATCAGCGGGAAATTTAAAAAGAGCCACACAATTAAACTGCTCCTTAGAAAATAGAAAAAGAGATAATGAAGTCAAGGGAAAAGCAACAGTTAGTATCTGGATTTAAGTCATGACCTTCTTAGTCCTAGGAGAATTTGGGCCAGGAGAATTTCCTAATCAGCGGCTACACTCCCCACTTCCAGCTCTCTGGGCCACATTTGACAAATGTAGATCTCAAACTTTAGTAGGTATGATAATCACCAGAGGGCTTCAAAAACACAGATTGCTGTCCCTAATTCATAGGTCTGGAGTGGGGTCCCAATAGCTTGCATTTTTAACAAGTTCCCAGGTAACGCTGATGCTGCTGATCTGGGGGCAATACTTTAAGAACCACTGGACTATATCAATTTCAAACCTGCCTGATGAGAAGAATCACCTGGAAGGTTTAAAAAATGCAAAATCCTCGGCCCCATGCCAGACTTTCTGACTCAACCTCCAGGGAAACGCTTAGAATTTTCTGTTTCAACAATCCCTGCATGATTAATATGATTAGGCGAGTCTGGAAAATGCTACACCAGATCTCTATAAATTCCCTTCTTTTAGCATCTGTCATTTTTCCACTTGGTTCCAATGAATTCTGCAATATGGCAGTAGCTATGTGATGAGCTAAGGGTAGTACAAGTGCTAGGTTCTGTACCTTGAATTTCCTGATCCCATTGGCTGACCACAGTACCCTGTTTTTTCTTTTTATGAACAGGTGCCTTGGGAGATAGTCTTCCTTAATCCCACTGGCCCTGGTAGCATGGTGTTGTCCAGAGGTCACTCTGAAACACACTCAGATGATGTAGCCTTCACTGGTAACTCTCTGCTTACGTTTCACTCTTTCTTAGCATATAACATGCATATTTTATGCATTCTGAATATTAATGGTGGCTCTAGCCTCAGGCTGTTTCCTCTTAACTTTGAAAGTATTTACGTGTGAGTTATGCTCTACAAGTTTTATTTCAAAAGCATTTTCTCTTTATCTGGCCGGAATATTCTTGCTGGCACTTGCAGAGGAAATCCCATTGGTTCAGCAGATGGCTAATGATAACTGAAGTTAACTCTTTAGAGAACAATTAGAGATTTCCAAAAGGGTTGTAGTAAAATTGCTTAGAGCCCTATCATGCCCATCTGCTGCTTTTGAGGACACATAATTCCTATCTCTTAGATCCAAATTCCAGCCACAAACTCAAAGTTGAGGCATCCTGTAAATGGCTTTCTTTGGACCATCTTTGCCTTCTGGGGATTTGTAATGATTCTAAAAATAGGGACCTGACACACTTTAGCTCTAATTTTTGCAGCAGCACTGCAAGTAGATGTTACTCTGTTTTACAAATAAGAAAACCGAGGCTAAACAAGATCAGATATAGAGTCTTGAAGATTATACAACTGCCTAGTATCAGTCAGGGTTCAAACCCACAGCTACCCAACTTACAAGCCTGAGCTGCTCCTCCAAGATGACTCTATTCTACTTTTGAAGAAATGCAGGGTCAGATTTGAGAGCAACATTTTCATTTGTTATTTTTCCTGGAGCTTCCAAGATTGTGTTTAAATTCTACCAAGTAAGAAAAGGTTGTAATACTCATCCTTAGTTTTGTTTGCTATCTCAACAGGACTCTGCATGCTTTGATTCTAAATGTAAAATTAGTCTGTCTGTTACAGGAAAGCCATCAACTGGGCAGTGTGTTAGTCTGTTCCCTCACTGCCAACAAAGACATACCTGAGACTGGGCAATCTATGAAAAAAAAAGAGGTTCAATTGACTCATAGTTCCATATGTCTGGGGAACCTCACACTTCATGGTGGAAGGTGAATGAGGAGAAAAATCATGTCTTACATGGTGGCAGGCAAGAGAGTGGGTGCAAGGGAACTCCCCTTTATAAAACCATCAGATCTCATGAAACTTATTCACTATCATGAGAACAGAACAGGAAAGACCTGCCCGCATGATTCAATTACCTCAGGTCCCTCCCACAATACGTGGGAAATATGGGAGCTACAACTCAAGATGAGATTTGGGTGGGGACACAGCCAAATCATATCATTCCACTCTTGACCCCTCCTAAATCTATGCCCTCACATTTCAAAACCAATCATGCCTTCCCAACACTTTCCCAAAATCTTAACTCATTTCAGCATTAACTCAAAAGTCTGCAGTCGAAAGTTTCATCTGAGACAAGGCAAGTCCCTTGTGCCTAGGAGCCTGTAAAATCAAAACCAAGTTAGTTACTTCCTAGATACAATAGAGGTACAGGCGTTTGGTAAATACAGCTATTCCAAATGGGAGAAATTGACCAAAACGAAGGGGCTACAGGCCCCATGCAAGTCTGAATTTCAGTGAGACAGTCAAATCTTAAAGCTCCAAAATGATCTCCTTTGACTCCGTGTCTCACATCCAGGTCACCCTGATGCAAGGGGTGGGTTCTCATAATCTGGGACAGCTCTACGTCTCTGGTTTTGCAGGGTACAGCCCCCCTCCTGACTGATTTCATGGGCTGGCATTTAGTATCTGAGGTTTCTCCAGGCACACCACACAAGCCTTTGGCACATACACATTCTGGGGTCTGCAGGATGGCAGCCCTCCTCCCATGACTCTACTAGCCAGTGTCTCAGTGGAGACTCTGCCTGGGGGTTCCAACCTCACATCTCCCCTCCTTACTGCCTTAGTAGAGGCTCTCCACAAGGGCCCTGACCCTGCAGCAAATCTCTGGATATCCAGGCATCTGCACACATCCTCTGAAATCCAGGAAGAGGCGCCCCAACTTCAATTCCTGGCCTCTGTGCACCTGCAAGCCCAAAATCATGTGGAAGCTGCCAAGGCCCAGGGCCAGCACGCTCCGAAGCCACTGCCTGAATGGTACCTTGGCTCCCTCTAGCCATGGCTGGAGCAGCTGCAGAGCACCAAGCCCCTAGGCTGCACACAGCAGGGGGGGTCCAGGAATCCATTTTTCCCTCCTAATCCTTCAGGCCTGCAATGGAGGGGCTGCCAGGAAGGTCTCCAACATGCCTTGGAGACATTTTCTCCATTGTCTTGGTGATTCACGTTGGGCTCCTGATTACTTATGCAAATTTCTGTGGCAGGCTTGAATTTCTCCCCAGAAAATGGGTTTTTCTTTTCCATTGCATGGGCAGTCTGCAAATTTTTCAAACTTTAATGCTTCACTTCCTCTTGAACGTTTTGCTACCTAGAAATTTCTTCCACCAGATATCCCAAAGCATCTCTCTCAAGTTCAAAGTTCCATATATATCTAGGGCAGAGGCTAAAAGCCACCAGTCTCTTTGCTAAAGCACATAAAGAGTCACCTTTGTTCCAGTTCCCAACAAGTTCCTTATCTCCATCTGAGACCATGTCAGCCTGGACTTTATTGTCCACATCACTGCCAGCATTTTGGCCAAAGCCTTTCAACAATTCTCTAGGAAGTTCCAAACTTTCCCACATCTTTCTGTCCTCTGAGCCCTCCAATTCTCTAGAAAGTTCCAAATTTTCCCACATTTTCCTATCTTCTGAGCCCTGCACACTGTTTCAACCTCCACCTATCACCCAGTTCCAAAGTTGTTTCCACATTCTCAGGTGCCCTTTATGGCAACACTCAATTTACTGTATCAGTCTGTTCCCATGCTGCCAACAAAAAATAGCTAAAATGGGCAACCTATAAAGGAAAGAGGTTCAATTGCCTCACAGCTCTACATAACTGGGGAGGCCTCACAATCATGGTGGGAGGTGAATGAGGAGCAAAGTCATGTCTTACATGGCAGCAGGAAAGACAGCATGTGCAGGTGAACTCCCCTTTGTAAAACCATCAGATCTTGTGAGATGTATTCACTATCAGGAGAACAGACAGGAAAGACCCACTCCCATGATTCAATTACTTCCCAGTGGGTCCCTCCCGTGACAGGTGGGAATTATGGGAGCTACAATTCAAGATGAGATTTGGGTGGGGACACAGCCAAACGATATCTAGTGATCATTCAGAAAATGTGACTAATTACTGGTTTTAAGTAACAAAAGGATGGTTTCAGTCTTGAATTATCTTGAATTATTATTTTTGCTCAAACTTTCATAGTTGATTTTTGCATATCTTCTTTCCGTTCTTTCTTTCTCCAGCAAGAATTTGTTTGTACCTGCTCTATGCCATACACTGTAATAGACACACTAGACGTGGAAGTGAGAAATATGGTTCCCATCTTCAATAGCAAAGAAGATGGACAAATAAACCAACAAATGAAACACAGACAAATATTTTCTAAAGGAAGGAAGTTTCTTGAAAGAAGTGGTACTTCTGTTAAAATATGAAAGATGAGTGAGGGTTAGTCACATAGAGAAAGGGAGAAGGGAGTATCCAATGTAGACGGAACAGCATATGCAAAGCACAGAGACATGAGAGAGCAGGTAGGCATTGCTGTAAAGGCAGGTGGATGTAAAAAAAAAATCAGAGCCTTGCAGGGACTAGGTTGTAGAAAGCTCTGTGGACTAAATTTGGTTGTTCTAACTTTATCCTGAAACTCACAGGAAAATATTAAAGATGTTTAAAAAAGAAAATAAAACAGATTTTCATTTTATTAACAAAATATAACTCTGGCAGCAGGTGTGGAAAATGGATGGAGGGGCCAAGATCAGAAGCAAGACACCTGTTACTGAAGCAATGCAGACGGGAAATGGTGGAGACCTAGATGTAGACCATGCCAGCGAAAACGGAGGGGCAGAATTGAGAAATACTTGTAGAACTAATGGAACTTACAGGATGATTAGATACAGAGAAAGGAGATTAACTCAATCCTGTATTTTTCTTACTTTTTCAAAAGTTTCTTTAAGACTATATTACTATCTTTTCCCCATTCCCTCTATACTTGGTACGACATTTAGCTAATTTTACTTGAATACCTATGTCTTATTCTTTACCAACACCACCAAGCAGCAGCATCTTCCTCCCACCACCACAACAAGCAGCAAGTGTTTATGGAGCACCTCTTACTAAATTCTCCTTTGTCCAGTTTTGTGACAAATTTACATTCCTCTCTGCTTTACTTTTGCTTTATCCTGTATTTTTCATTGTTCTGTGGTTTAGTGTGTATTTTCTTCTGCTCTTCCAGGACCATAGGATTTCAGAGCTTGCTACTTAAGTTCTCAGGTTTTTGATATGTACTTGGAATTTATTTTTTGCTACTTTCTCAAAGTAATGCTCCATAAATATTTCTTATGGGATTCCAATGCATCCAAAGAGATTTAGCATTTGAGTTTTAGGTTAAATCAATAAACTGATTAAAGCCACAATTAGCAATCACCAACTTTTATCTGGAAATAAACTGAAAACTGTTCTTCATTTACTAAGGCCCTGGTGTACTTATTTCTGTAAAAAGAAAACTATACTTTGCTCAAAGAAGTAATAAAATATTTTCTCCTGTTCTCATGTGTGCAAATTATGTTTATTTTATTGTACAGGCTATATATCTTCTGCAATACCTTCATCTGCCTGTAGGTGTAAAGTTAAAATTCAGCTCCTCTGCCAAGGTAAGAAATTAGATAGCTGGCTAAAATAAGTTATTTCAGTGTATACTGCTCAGATGATGGGTGCACCAAAATCTCACGAATCACCACTAAAGAACTTTCTCATGTAACCAAATAACACTTGATCCCCCAAAACCTATAGAAATGAAAAATTCTAAAAAATGAATATAAAGAAAACAGTTATTTAATATGCAGGCTTATATTTGTCTATTTTTTCCATTGTTTACATTTTGCTCTTTATTTCTTCTTAAAAAAAAAAACAGAATACATGCATAGAATGTGCAGGTTTGTTACATAGGTGTACATGTGCCATGGTGATTTGCTGCACCTATTGACCCGTCCTCTAAGTTCTCTCCCCTCACCCTTGACTCCCCAACAGTCCCTGGTGTATGTTGTTCCCCTCTCTGTGTCCATGTGTTCTCAATGTTCAGCTCCCACTTACGAGTGAGAACATGTGGTGTTTGGTTTTCTGTTCCTATGAGTGAAAACGTGGTGTTTGGTTTTCTGTTCCTGTGTTAGTTTGCTGAGGTTGATGGCTTCCAGCTTCATTCATGTCCCTGCAAAGGACATGATCTCATTCCCTTTTATGACTGCATAGTATTCCGTGGTGTATATGTACCACATTTTCTTTATCCAGTCTATCACTGATGGGCATTTGTGTTGGTTCCATGTCTTTGCTATTTTAAATAGTGCTGCAATAATCATACATGTTCATGTGTCTTTATAGTAGAATGATTTCTATTTTGGGGGGTATATACCCAGTAATAGGATTACTGGGACAAGTGGTATTTCTGGTTCTAGATCCTTGAGGAATCTCTATACTGTCTTCCACAATGATTGAACTAATTTACAGCTTTTCTTAACAGCAGTCATGCCATGTTAAAAAAAAATACAGCTGTTTTCTTCAAGAAGTCTAAAAAAAGACATCCTTGTACTACTTAAATTTAAAGACTGACCAAAATGGCATCATATCAAAAAAGAAATGTAAATAGAGAATCAGCTGCCAACTAAATGCCACCATTACTCACAGTGTAATATCACCTACTTGTCTTAGGCATCATTCGTTTATATTACAGTCTGGTCCACCGAGACTATTCATCACATTTTTATTGAGCAATTTCTATGTGCTTAGTACTGACTGTGCTAGACTCTATAGGTTCTCTGTAGGTGCTTTAAGTCCTGGCCACAATAGCTTACAATGTGGTTGAGTATTTAAATAAAAATACAGAAGTTTTAAAATATTTATTGTATACACTATTTTAAAGTAAAAAAAATTCAGAAAATGAAAATAAAGCTGTAGAAAATCTAGGATGAGCCTAGAAATATTTTGAATTAATAAAATAGTAAAAGCCTGTATTAATGAAAATATGAGGACAGATATTTTAAGATGACAATTAAACACTTCCGTAGTCATAACTAAAATATAATGAGAAGTGTATATTTTATACAGATCCTTAAGATACCTGCATAGTGACAATTATCTTAAGAACAGATTTCTTTGAAATGTGCTTCCAATTACTAAGGATGTTGAAAACTTTTCTCTTAGTTTATCTGATTTCCTTATAACTTTTATTTCATTATTTGTTTAATTTTGAAAATTATTCTTATAGATACTAAAAACACAGACCCAAGCTAACACTGCCTGAATTTTCATATATTCTGTGGATGTATTTTATTATGTAAAAGATAATGACTCTACTTTTCTCTTCCCTCCTTGGGAGAACTTAGATAAATATACCTTCTGACGGAAGCCAAAGCCCTTCTAAACACAATATTCTCTGTTCTCTTACCTATTCCTGGCTAATAGATCTTGGCATGACTTGGCACGCCTCTTTACATTACCCTGGTCCAACCTCTCTTGGGAACAGCACAGCTGAGTTTTTTATTTTATTTGTTTGTTTGTTTTCTTTTATGCTGGGTTGCACTGATGCTGAATGAAAGCACTAATGCTGCAATATGATGGGGGCTGGAGTAGGCAGCTGTTCATTTCTTCTAATGCAAAAGCTGTAAGTTTTAAAGTACATGGAATATATTATATGTATAGTCAGGACTCAGGTCTACATAGCTCACTTAAAGCATATTAATGTTGTATGTTTGTTTCACATATGTATCCCACAGAGCTTTATAGTAGTTACTATAATTACAATAAAACTGGAGATCAAGCATCAGTTCTTCACAAGTAACTTTTTTGGGGGCAAAGTTCTTAAGGATCTTACTTTATTTTGAGGGTTAGTTCTATCTTCATTATAACCTTGTTACATAATGATGAGAATTTGTGTTTATTGAAAATGAAGATGACGGTACTTGTTAAAAACCAAGTTGGTGTTAAAAACCAAGTCTAGGTTGCTGAATTACAACCCAGAGTATTTGAGTACACATGTAGCATGACATTATTTTCAGTGAATTTAGTACACAATGGATACATCTGTGCAGATTGTAAACAAAAATGTTCTCTGTACCTGCTCAGTTTTGCTGTGAAACTAAAACTACTCTAAAAACTAAAGTCTATTTTTTAAAGTATCATATATATATACACATATACTGATATGTATATATAGATATATAGTTTCTCTACATTAGATTTTAAACTAATTGGACAAAGATAATTTCTCATTGTATAAGAAATATCTTTGTCAAATAGTCATTATTTTTCTAACTTTTCTAATTATTTTATTACTTATTACTTTAACAAAAAAAAAAAAACCTTTAATAAACATGTTATATAAAACTTCATGTGGGCTGGGCATGGTGGCTCACACCTGTAATCCCAGCACTTTGGGGGGTTGAGGTGAGTGGATCACTTAAGGTTAGGGGTTCGAGACCAGCCTGGCCAACATGGTGAAACCCCGTCTCCACTAAAAATACAAAAATTAGCTGGGAGTGGTGGTGGGTGTCTATAATCCCAGCTACTCAGGAGGTTGAGGCAGGAGAATTGCTTGGACTGGGGAGACCAAGGTTGCAGTGACCCGAGATCATGCCATTGCACTCCAACCTGGGGTACAGAGTAAGACTCTGTCTTAAAAACAAACAGACAAACAAAAAACACTTCTTGTGATTATTCTCTCTGGATGTAGACATTTTTAAACCAGGAAAGTTTAACGTGAAATGACAACAACTAATAACATGAACAATAACATAAAAACAAAAAGCTATCATGTTCACTTATGTTAATCTTATACATGTTACCTTTGCTGACAATTTACTTAATTATTAACATCTTTCTAGGTGTTAAATACTACACTAGTGCCAAGAGACTTATGGAAAAAATTAAGAAACGAATCCTGTCCACCATGAATTACAGTTTTGTCACATGGAAAGAGACATATACAATGGACATATTTAAGGAATAGTACAATACAATAGTCAAAGTGGGTACTACGTAACTTCAAAGTTGCAGACAGAGGTAAGTAAAAAACAAAAATACTTAAAGTATTCAAGGCCTAAGGACAAGGTGAGATCTGAACATGTGGGAGGTGGGTAGGTTTTGCATGGACAAAAATTATCATGACGTCTTATAAACAAGAATAGCATCCAAAGGATGGTTGGAGTTGATTCCGTTCATGACATTTAAACCCACACAGTCAGGAAGCCAGTTTATAGTTGAAACTGAGATTCATATTAAATAGGTAGAAATAAGTCTGAGTAAAGAATCAATCATAGTAAATACTTTCTGAGGGTCTATCATGTAACACTCATTTTATGCACGTTATTACAATTACCCTATAGGTAAGTACTATTATCTTCAATTTATAGATTAATTTACTGAGATGCAATGAAACTAATTAACTTTCTCAGAGTCACAGAGCTTGTGAGTGGCACAGCTAGATTTAAATCCAAGTTTGATTCCAAAACTCATACTTCTGTTACCACATCACTTTGTCTCGTAAACAGAATATAATTGCAGCAAATCTTTCATTCCATTGTGTTGTAAGAAGGAACAGTATACCTGGAATTTTAAAAACTTGAACCTGAATTTGAATTCTTACTTATATTAGTTATGAAAAATTGGTTAAGCCCTCTATAAACTGTACCATCTTTTGTAAAAATAAAACAGTGAATAGATGACAGCTAATCACACAGATGAATGAGGAACAGACAGAGGTAACAAAAGAATGGACATTCTTCTGATGTTGGCAAATACTATGTACTCAGTAAAATTCACTCAATTTAAACTTAAGTAAAGGGATTGTGTAGAGCATCAGTTTTGTGCTAGTTAAAACCATTTTAAATATAGATTTGGAAGAAAGTAGTTATGGTTTTTATAGTTAATTCACAACTGGTTCTGCTGTTTAAGAAGGACTCTATAGTTGGCAGAAATGATATGTAGTCACAGCATAGGATCCTATGGCAAAACTTGTGATACCATATTTTCATCGCTTCCCAAGATGTCGTATAGGTGAAGTATGGCCCTCAGCCTGGTACCTACAGAGGAGACACTCAGTAAATACGTGGTGAATTAAGTAAACGAGGTGACAGAAGAAAGGGAGGAAGAGAAAAAAAAGGACAAGAAGAAAGGCTGCTTGAATTTAAAAGCAGGTAACGGCATATCATTTGAAAACTATTAGACGACTCAAATATATCTTTTAAAAGTCCACAAAGTTTTTTATTTTAATACAGACAAAATAGATTATTTTGTTTTATAAAAATGTAACAAAATTTGTTATTCAACAACTATGTTATTTATTAATTTTGCCTTTGTATATGCTGCCCACAAAGAAATACTAAGAAATCCTGACTTGATAGTGGGGAATCAGAAGGCATGCCTGGATTTTTCTATCACTCTAACTGTGCAGCTAATCATCCAATCTCAAATTTGTTTTTTATGATCCTTCAAGGATGCCCTTAGCTGCATCACTCCTTTGTCGTCAAAAGCTTAGAAATAACAATTAAGCAGATTCCTGAGTTACTAAATGACACACAACCAGAATTGAAACTCAGAAACTTTTAGTTCCATGCTAAGTCCACAAGGACACAACATCTCTAAAACATTAATCATAATTGGGGACAAATATTTTTGTCACTATTCCCTCCTGCCCTCATTTGCTTTTATATCTCATTAAGTTCATATCCTATTAATTGAATTATTGCTCTCAATATGTTGACTTTTCACCATCGTAAACTTATACTGATTTTTCAAACTCATGTTGTAAAATCAAGCTGTCATGAAATGTAAAGATGTCCACTTTGGTTAAGATTCACGTAAAGGTTTGAAGCTGGAGAAAACTCGTGGAACACAGGTCTTTCTTTTCATCACTTTTCCTCCAATCATCATCTGTGAAATTCTTCCCAACTTCTTAAATGCATATTCAAAATCCCATTCAAGAAACCAATCTAATATTCAGAGGCATGGATAATAATAATAAAGTTGATCTCCATGGATATTACCGACAAAACAATCATTAAAATAAACAGATAAAAATGAAGAAATAATCCAAATCAAAATATATAATTCTCCTTCTCAGGTGGGAAGAAATACGCAAATTCAGGGAAGCAGGAATTGCAATAAAATGTCCGACTCCGTTCTTTCATTGTCTGTTAGAATAGAGAGAGAAAGATGCAATAAGCATGGATGGGGATTTTTTTTTTTTAATTTTGTGTATGGTGTGAGGAGTAAAATATAAGTAATAAATTTGTTTGCTTTAAACATTTAAAACATTCTCAGTTGAAGTAATTACATGTGTTTTATTTTAAAAAAGCAATTGTAGGCACAATAAGTGGTCAAATAATCTTGTTGTAAAAATAAGTTTCAATTGGTATATAACTCTAGTCTAAAAAGAAATAAGGAAGAATACAAGCTGAAATAGCCAGGAAAGAGAATATTTTCCTATTAAAACATCAAAGTAGGCCAGACGCAGAGGCTCATGCCTGTAATCCCAGCAGTTTGGGAGGCCGAGGTGAGTGGATCATGAGGTCAAGAGACCAAGACCATCCTGGTCAACATGGTGAAACCCCATCTCTACTAACACAAAAATTAGCTCGGCATGGTGGCGCGTGCCCGTAGTTCTAGCTATTTGGGAGGCTGAGGCAGGAGATTTGCTTGAATCCGGGAGGCGGAGGTTGCAGTGAGCCGAGATCATGCCACTGCACTCCAGCCTGGTGACAGAGAGAGACTCTGTCTCAAAAAAAAAAAAATAAAAAATAAAAAATAAAGTATTCTGTTCATTTTTTTTTAGATATTACACAGTGCCAATTACAGTAAAGCAAATTTTATCACACATGGTCGATGAAATTTTAAATCTCTCTATTTTAGCAAACAGTCTGACTACATGTATCTTTAAAGAATATTAAATGTTACATATTACTTATTCCATAAAGTCTCCTTATGGTAAAATATATATACAAAAACAGTTTTTTAAAACCTCTGCCTTTCAGTACTTGGGTAATGATATAGTAATATTTTCATCAGTGTGGCAAATTTGACCACAAAATTGACCATATGGTTAACTAAACTATAGTGTATTATTTAGATAGGCTATTATATAAATATTAAAATGACTTCACAAATAATTTGCAAATAGTCTGAGAAATGCTTATTTTATGCTAAATAAAATGAGAACAAGATTAAAAAAATGTATATCATAATATCAACATAAGTGTGTAAAACAAAATTTAAAACTGTAGGAAAAAAAGTATAGAAAACATACACTAACATGATACTTAATTTTACTGACTAGTGAGACTAAAGTTTAGTAAGCTGCTTTTCTTTCTAATTTTCATCATTTTCCAAAGTTTCCATAGAGAACAGGGCTTATTTTTATAACTGAGCAAAAGTATAATCAGATTTACTTAAAAAAATTAAAAATGGAATTAGAGTGAACCTACCAAAAAAGAGATGGAAACAAGGTGTTTTTCTTCATTTCCCCTCATTTGTTTTCTAGGGGAATCTTTATTAATAGCAAAACAGCACCCAGTATGCACATATGTATGTGTGTGTGTGTGTTATATACATGTAGATAGAGAGATGATAGATAGGTAGATAGGTAGGTAGGTAGGTAGGTAGGTAGGTAGGTAGGTAGATAGATAGATAGTTAGATAGATAGATGATAGATGTGGGGAAGGATATAGGATTATAAATGTGAGTTGAGTAAAAATTGTATTGGACTCATGCTTTTAAAGCTATTTTCCAGAATCAACCAGCTTGTTCTTATCTTCTAAGGGGCACACTATATATCTCTATTGAAAAAACACAGTCATCTCTTCCTCTGAAAAACAGGAAATTATCTCTCAGTTCCCTCAACCATGGGAGGATAAGTGTCTAAAGAAACTGAGCTGCTTGAATGTTCATATCCATTATAACAACTTGTACTAAGCAAAGAAGTTACTGTACCTGACATTACCCAGAGAATAAAATAACATGAGCACGCCTTTTCACTAAAATGAAGAGTTCAACCCATTTGATAAGTCAAGTGTGCTATCTCTGCAACAATAAACCTTTTCACAGTCTTTCTTAAAACAAACAAAAAAAATCACACAATGCTGTAATACCCAGCAGACTTTCCACTCAATTAGCCACTAATAGAAATATTAAAAAGAGGTGCTTGAGGGAGGAAGCTAAAGCTCGAAATTTGATACACGACATTTGGGATTAAGTTCTTCTGCCTTTTAGAGTATTCATTCATTGAAGTACATGTTTTATTCAAAATAGATCTAATCAAAAGTTCAACTAAGAGCGTGCTAGCCATATGAGCCATATGGCGAACAAGCTGGATTCTGATACCTAATTAAAATAGGAGTAGCTTAGCCTTAACATACTCCTGGAAACTATCCTTACTATGAAAAAATCAGTGACTTGCAGATTCTTTCATGGCAAGAGACTTGATCAATCACAAGATCAGACTCGAGCCAGTTTCAAAAACCTCTTGGTCGGAGGAAACTTAAGCAGAGTTTTAAAAACAACAATTCCTCTAAGGAATCTAGTACTCTTAATCAGACGTATATGTTTAATTTGCATTTTAATTCTCAGAGATAGTCTGCCTTTGTAGCATGAACTCAGATTAGAACAGAGAGATGGGAGGAGGCTATGCTGTAAATCCCGGCAGTTTCTAAATCTCACCTTTCCAAATGGTCACTCCACATCAAGGTTGAGGAACACTGGCAGGGTAAGGAGGTGGAGCTGGATGCATAGTTGTTTGTGTGGTACCTGATCTGTGAACAGACAGAGGATTTCACAGCACACTTCTTTGAGTATTTTGAAAGAAAAGCAAAACCAAAACGTGCATATCAAAGTCACTTTGGCTATGATGAATAAGGATGTTTTAGATATTACCTTCCTAGGACCATCTCATTTCTACTTCCAAGCTTTGACTCACACTTATTTCCTCCAACACTTAGACAACAAATACCACTTGCGAGCCGAGACCATGTCTGATATGACTGGGGAAGTTATCGTAGCACTTGTTAAACACTGAATAAGAACTCATTGACCTCAAGTGACTAGTGAAGACAAATCTAATTCAACCACCCTCTAGTTGATTATTTTTCATGATTTCCCATTGCTCTGGGATAAAGACTAGAATTCTTAACATGACATCAAAGGCTGTTTTATCTGGCCTCAGGACACAACTTCAGTCTCTTTTCAAACTTTTTGCCTTTTTGGTCTTCTGTGCTCAGGCTATACCAGCCATCTTCGAACATTAAGAACAGTGTCATCCTCCTTTATACCTCAGGGCCTTTGTACTTGCACTTTCTTCTGCCTGGAGTATGCTTCCATTTCTTCATCACCTGGCTAACTTCTACTCATCTGATAGATCTCAACTTGGAGAATCACTTCCTTGGAGAACATCCTGTTGACTAGGACTGGTCCCCCACTATACGACAGCTACTATTTTTTTCTTTCAGGAACTCGTGTTGTATGAAATGTATAGTTATGTGTGTGATTATTTATTGACTATGTGTCATTGTACCTAAGCTATAAGCTTCATGAGAGCAGGAACCATGCCTGGTTTTGCTTACCACTGAGTCTCCAGCAGCTACCACAGTGCCTGGCACAGAAATCATGGTGGATAGGCATTTGTGGCCTGAATGGACAATGCTGCACAGCCAATCCTGAGGCCCATCCCTCAACAGCATTCTCCATGTTACACATCTCCTAAATTCATTGGATGTTACAGCCGAAAAACGATTCCTTTTTTTTATATAAATTTCTCAGCAATTGTCTTTAAGAAAAAGACAGAATAAAATTAATTCCTCATAAAATTTGTTTGAAGAGAAAGGAGAAAGAAATAAAATCCAATGCTTCTTCAGTCTTTTAAATTGGCTTCCTAAGGTTTTATTTTATCTCTCAAAAATTTAATTAAGATTATCTTAAGCAACATGACCATCTTAAGTGGCATGGCATTATACAAGCTGTCTAGACAGACATATAGTTTTCCAATTCTTAACTGTGTTAAGCTAATGGATGATTTCTGTTTTAGGTAGGCGGTGCTGTGTGAAGAATCATAAAATGCCATGTCTTCTTTGCAGCAAAAGTTACACTTTGACCAATACCTATTCCACAGCAAACAGAAAAAGTTTAGTGGGAATTCACACAGAAATTTTATGGTTCTGGAAGAGTGGTCAGACTTGGAGGAGAAAGGAAAACAGGTTTTGGGGTTTTCTAAAATTTTCTGCAAGACTTTCAAAGCCCCCTTTGTACTCCTATGTGAGAAGATTCTCCATCTGCTAAGGAACGATCTGGTTAGGATAAGTTCTCACCTTAGCTGACCACTAGGTTCCTCTTCCTGCTTTTATGCTGCTTGGTTCTTATTTAGAGCCCTGCTTTAACTAAGGAAATGCCCTTGGGCTTGAATTATTTGTTGGCTAAACTTTAGAAGCAGACTACAGCTGTAGGAATTTCGATATCACATACCTGTACAATGCAAATAGCAGGAGATTAAAAAAAAAAAAAAAAAAAAAACCTAAAAGAAGCACTGCAAGGTAATTTGTGAAGAGCCAAGAGTTCTGAAGCATATGTTTCCCTAGAGGCACTCTCTGTGGAGCACAGAGGATTTTAAGGGCTCTGAAACTAATCTATGATTCCATAATAGTGGGCGTGTCATTATACATTTTTCCAAACCCATGGAATGTACAATAGCAACAGTGAACCCTAATGTAAACTATGGACTTTGGGTAATAATGCTGTGTCACTGTAGATTCATCAACTGCAATAAATATACCACTCTGGTAGGGGACATTGATAATGGAGGAAGCTATGCATATGTGGGGACAGGGGGTCTGTGAAAAATCTCCATACTTCTCAATTCTGCTATGGACTGCTCCAAAAAATAAATTCCATTTTAAAAAATTGTTGTATATTGGAGATTATATATGATTTGATCTACTAATAGCCTTGGTACTACTGTTTCTGACCCAAGTTTTCCTTCTCCTTAACATGTCCTTCATATTGTTTCCAAGGCAAATCTTGGCAAATCATAAATATCTTTGAAAGTTTCCCATTTCTAAAAGATAAAGACTACCATATGTCAGGTGATGCCAAACCCCTTTGCCTTTAATTTCATTTCATGCTTAAACCCTTTAATACCCTAATCTTCATTCACACCAAATATGGCCTGTCCTGAAAGTATAAGAATGAGCAGGTACTAATGAGCCTCTCTTAGAGATATCAGCTCTTGCAGCCATAAAGATTTTCCTTCATGCTGCCTAGGATCTTCCTGCCTGAAATAAATCTTGTTCTTGTTCCAACTAAACTTACAGCTCTGCTGCGTTCTTCCCAAATTTCCAAGTATATAGGATATCCAGTCTGCCAGCAAAGTTTATCCTCCCTCTGGATGTGAGAGCCCAAAGATTTCAATTTAGACAGCTTTACTTACTAAAGTGTGTTACAGGATATTTTAAAATAATTCACTTAAGGTGGTACAGACTATTTATCAGTGTACTTGGAGGAAGGGTCGGTGTTGACCTTCCAATTTGAATTTAACTCTTGGGCTAAATTGTTTTCCTATGGCAATTCTGAAAGATGATTGATGTGTGAATGCGGATGCCACAGACACCAAATGGAGACTACACAAGCATAGCTCATTTGTTTGGCCTTCTGCTATGGCTCATTTGTGGACTCTGTGGCTGTTTATGGTTTAGCTGAGGATGCCTGATGCCTGTATTCACAGAGCCATGTTGCCTCTGTGGGCTGAACACTGTGCTAGTTTGTCTGCAACATTCCTTCCAGAATGACCCAGCTGTACCACAGGGTTATAGCTACTTTCCATCATGTCGTTAATAGTTATCTCTGCTCACCCACCACTCTGCTCACATACCAGCTCACTAATTTATCCCCATCCACACTGCTTGGTCCTGAATAACTGAGGACTATGATGGTCTGTGCTGTCACCTTCAGAATTTCAAGGCCAGATTTGTAACATGGCATAAAGCTAGCTAGATTTTGAAGGAACAAAGAGAAAACTATCCTAGAATTCCCTCTCTTCACCTCTGATTACTTGAGTCCTTGTTACAGGTCATCCCGCTCCCATAGCTATCCCCTCCCTCTTCCAACTTCCTGACCACTGGCTCCTTTCCATCCACTTTCAGATATGTGGAAGCTTCCCTTGTCTTGGGAAACCAACACACACAAACACCTGTGCTTGACTGTCTCTACTCTTTCCTAAAAGCGCAGTCCAATGTTTTGCCTTCCTTTACCACCAGCTTCTTTAAGTGACATACAGTGTCAGATGCTCCTAATTCCTCTCCTTTTAACTCCCTCCTAAACAACTGACCAGAATTAGAAGGTCCTCTCCCTTTGTCAGGCACTGTTCAAACACTTTAGAAATATTAATTCATTTGATTATTTGTAATTGGTACTCTTATCATCTTCACTTGAGATATGCAGAAACTGAGGCATAGATAGGTAAAGTAACTTACCTAGGGTCACCTCCAGGTGAGTGGCAGAGTTTGAATTCAAATGCCAGGAGTTTAGTTCCGGAACACATGTCCTAACCACACTCTACTGCCTCACTCCCTCCAAATTCTGTAATTGTTTTTCGTTACTGTGCTAATAAAACTAGTCTCTTAGAAACTTTTGGTATATGCTCTCATCTGGTATTGTAGTACTCAGGCTAGATATACCTGTACTGCATATTAAGTTCTAGAATTGACAAACCTCCCCCTGCTTTTTATGCAAGTATAATGAAATTTCATGGGGGCGGAGCAAGATGGCCGAATAGGAACAGCTCCAGTCTCCAACTCCCAGCGCGAGCGACACAGAAGACCGGTGATTTCTGCATTTTCAACTGAGGTACTGGGGTCATCTCACTAGGGAGTGCCGGACAATCGGTGCTGGTCAGCTGCTGCAGCCTGACCAGCGAGAGCTGAAGCAGGG
>NW_016807068.1:902259-905635 GCF_001698545.2 Rhinopithecus bieti
GCATTGGGGAGTTATACATGATATAAACGACGAATTGATGGGTGCTGACGAGTTGATGGGTGCAGCACACCAACATGGCACAAGTATACATATGTAACAAACCTGCACGTTATGCACATGTACCCTAGAACTTAAAGTATAATAAAAATAAATAAATAAAAAGAAATTTCATTAAGCTGGAATGAACACATTATTCTAAAAAGGGTATAACTAAATTTTATATTGTTCGTGACATAAAATAGAGTTAATTGGTCAAATTAATAAGCAAAACATATAAGGTAGTAGGAGCAGCATTTGACCTACTCAAGGGGGAAAGTATAGATAATTTTAGAAATACAAATCCAGGCTTCTGATATCAAAGGAGTCTTTCCTGATCCAGATAATAATATGTATAATGCACTTCTTGATTCCTGCCTTGCAGGAGTGTGTACCCTAGTTGGGAAGCAATTGAAATAACAAGAAATAATAGAAAATGGCACATAGTCACAGTCCAGAGCATAAGATGGTGATGTTCACCATCATCTACTTTGTCAGAATTTGCAGACTCTATTCTGAGCATCGGCAAGTTCTTCTTAGGCACCATGCCACCAAGAAAGTAGTGATCCCTGTGGGCAGAAACAAAACTGCACATTTTAAAGCTAAAAGGAGCCTTGGAGATGATGTAATCCAACTCTCTTATTTACAGATGAGGATATGAAGCCACTTTTTTTTTACAGTCAAAAAGGTAGCTTGCAGCAAAGTCCTGTCTGGAATCTAGCTTCCTCTTTCTGCTCTATCACTAGGCCCAGTAATAGATTTGTAGATTTAATCCCCGCATACATACCCTAGAACATACCTTATTCAGCAAATGCTTGTTTCTTAAAAAAAAAATAAAAGTGTGGATAACTGAGCAGGGTTAAAAAACTAAAACATGTGAGCTGCGCCAATTACACTACTCCGTGAGCACCACAACAGCAGAGATTTTCATGTTTCTGTTTGTTGATGGAACCTCAGTGACTAAACCAGAGTCAGCCACAACGTGGTTTAATTACTATGTGGTGTTTGAATGAATGGTTTCTTCTACATGTTTTTATATACAATGTCTATAAGTGAGTAGATATTATTTCTATTTTATAGGTGAAAAAAAAATTTAAGCTGAGTGAGGTTGATTTGCTCAAATCTAGACCTAGAACCGGAACTAGAAACCAGGCTTTTGGTGCCTAATACATGATTTAGTTGTAAAAAAGACAGCTTTCATAAAAAATTTATTAGTTATTCTGTACAGGGAATACAGATAGATTCGTCACTTCAGCAGAATTCTGAGGAAATGGGTATAGCTAGCACGTTATCTACTGTCATTATTTATTTGCTGGTCTTTTGGGTGTGAGCCATCATTTCTAGTCCGGGGCCTGCTGTATCACACTAACAACAAAAGTAAACCGTTTCCCCTTCTTACTTTCCAAAGTTTCCTTCCTTTCTTATCTTTCCTCTCAGGATTCAAACTGCCTGGAGAAACCAAGTGGGTAGGCCAGGGACTCTCCTTCCAATGATCATTCTCACACCCCTTCATGAGACTCTGAGCAACTCAAACTGTATTAAAGCCTCTAATGCCTTACAACCGTCTCCTCAATTTAACTTCATCTTTTGGAGTTTTTACAGCCTCACTGTCCAAAGAGATTATACAGTTACTAGGCTTTTTAACTTCTAGCACTGCTTTCTGAATCTTCATCTTCTAGGGGGGTTCTGTGTTTTTCTAAAACATCAAAATATATTCTAAAGATAATAGACCTTAAATGCAGTTATACTGGTCTCCTCACAATAGTACAGACTGTAGAAGCCTTAAGAATTCAGAGAGAGGGGAAACATAAAAATAACTGAGGGGAGTTAAGGTTTCATAAGGAGGTACAGAGCATGAAAAGAAGAACTGAAAGGGAGCGGGGGACGGCTTGAACAAAGACAGGACTGAATGAGCAAGAGTGGAAGGCAGCAAGTAAATACAGCTGGTTATTGTGGATGTTTCACTTTTGGACTAAGATTGGATAGGGCTGGATGGCAATTGGAGAAATAGAACTGTTACCACTTTCAAATAAGTAGGAACTTTGACATAGTTTGGGGAGATTGATAGCCAAAAACCCTAGGCAGGAAGAAGGGTAAACTCTAGAACATACTGCCCAGCTGGAATCCTGGTTCCACCAGTTATTAGCTGCGTGACCTTGGGTAAGTTACTGCAACTTGCTGGGCCTCAGTTTCCTTCTTGGTGGAATGGGAATAAAGGTTGTAACTACCCCTATAAGATTGTTGGTGGGATTAAAGGGTTAATGCAGACCACCCATTATGTCTGTAATCCCAGTGCTTTGGGAGACCTAGGCAGGAGGATTCCTGGAACCCAGGAATATGAGGGAGCCCAGGAATTTGAGCCATGATTGCACCAATGCACTCCAGCCTGGGTGACAGATCAAGACCCTGACTCTTAAATTTTTAAAAAAGGGGTTAATGTATATTAAGCATTTAGAACAGAATCTGACACAATGACACAAAGTAAGCACCCAGAAAATATTAGCTATTCCTATTTCGGCCATAACGGACAGGACATTTATTATGCTAGCCTCACCTACAGGTTCTTGTAAGGAAAATTCCCTGTCCCACAACTTCTGCTGAAGGGGCAACTACAGGTCACCTATTTTGTGCAAAGATTCTGTACATTTTAGGCATACCTGATGGGACAAGATGTGCAAGCTCAAGCCATAGGTTAGCCACTGATCTATGACTTTGCCAGTCAAGGAACAGTGACCTTATAAGGAAGAGACTTCCTTTCTTGAGAATCTCAAGAAAACAAGGAAGATTAGTATCAGGAACAGAGCCATGAGGAAGAAGATGATTAAGCTAAGAAATTATATTGACAACGCAGAGAAAAAACTAGACAACTGTTAATAGAAACACAATTATGACAAGCAGAAAATAGCTGGGTCCAATAATGGTGGACAATAGGCAAGGGATTCCATTTCCTCCAGTTGTTGATTTTTGGGATCTTAATCTACTCTCCAACTCCAGCCTACATACTCCAAGCCATAATGTTGTTTCATTTTTTTCTTTTCTTTTCTTTTCTTTTCTTTTCTTTTCTTTTCCTCTCCTCCTCTCCCCTCCCCTCCTCTTTCTTTTCTTTCTTTTCTTCCTTTCCTTCCTTTCCTTTCTTTTCCTTCCTTCCTTCCTTTCCTTCTTTCTTTCTTTTCTTTCTTTCTTTCTTTCTTTCTTTCTTTCTTTCTTTCTTTCTTTCTTTCTTTCTTTCTTTCTTTCTTTCTTTCTTTTCTTTCTTTCTTTCTTTCTTTCTTTCTTTCTTTTCTTTCTTTCTTTTCTTTCTTTCTTTCTTTCTTTCTTTTCTTTCCTTCCTTCCTTCCTT
>NW_016807068.1:905958-965032 GCF_001698545.2 Rhinopithecus bieti
CCCTCCCTCCCTCCCTCTCTCTCTCTCTCTCTCTCTCTCTCTCTCTCTCTCTCAAGACAGACTCTGTCTCAGTCACCTAGGCTGGAGTGCAGTGGCACAATCACAGCTCATTACAACCTCACATCCTGGGCTCAAGCCTCCCACCTCAGCCTTCCAAGTAGCTGGGACTACAGGCATACATCACCACACCCTGCTAATGTTTATATTTTTTGTAGAGATAGGGTCTCACTATGTTGCTTAGGCTGGTCTCTAACTCCTGAGCTCAAGTGATCCTCCTGCCTCAACCTCCCAAAGTGTTGGGTTTATAGGCATGAGCCACTGTGCATGGCCCATAATGCTGTTTCTATTACAATAAACCTCCTCTTGCCTAAGTTAATGTAAGTGGTGATCTATTTCCTATGGCCCAAAGAATGTAAATAACCAACCAACACAAACACCTTAGGTGATGAGTTTGGGTATCCGACACTTGCTTTAGTGATCCCTGGTACTCATCAATCAATTGACTCATGGCCTCCAGTGCACCCTCCACGCTGCCCCCACAGTTATCCTCATTCAGAATGGGATCCCATTCCTTTTGACATGCACAGGCTAATTTTCTTTGAAGGGCAAGTTCAAATTCCACTTTCTCCATGAATACATGGAGACTATACTGGACAGAGGTGGATCCAGGTTTTGTGGCATCTGAAGAGTATAAAACTTTCTTTAATAAAATGAATATAAAACTACGTCCCTAGGAAAAGGCCTGTGCAAGTGAGAGATTTTGAAACTTCAGCTTCATTCACTTCCCTGTACATCTACTTCTGATACCAGGTCAGGAAGGATGTTTTCTCCATGAAATTATTCTACCAGGTATATTTTACAATAGTGTGTGTAATCACACAGACCTGCTACATAAATAAGCTCAGTCTTACACCTGCTGCCTCCCACTTCGGGAATATCATTTGTGATTGGACTGCAGTATTCCACCCCACCGGGCTGTTGGTAAGAAATTCCTAATGTCTGACAGATCTACTGTCAGATTTGGGAGGGAAAACATTGATCAGTATATGACACTACTCCTGCTCATCCAGCATCTAGCATATGCCACCTAATATTGGTAGATAAGCCATTCTCCACACAACTGTTTCTAAAGAGAATCTATCTGCTCATTACACACATACATACACAGACATCCCAACATATATGCTTTGTAAAATTGCTGCTTTTTTTTCTATTATCCTTAAAATAAAGATAAATATCTACTTCACGGGCCATAAGTGTCCTGTCCACCTCTCCACCATCATTCCTCTCTCTCTCCCACTCCATATTAGCAGAGCTAAAAAATGTACTGTCCATTTGTGGACATCTGTGAAAGGGAGCAGTCAATAACCATTAGGAATAGTTATCTCTGCTTTTAAATTCCGCTGTTTTTTCACTTCCTCCTACCCCATTCACCCTTGGCTCAGTTGAAGGTCTCAGTAAAGACTAATAAAGAGGTGATAGATTTGTTAATTGGCTTAATCATTGAACAGTATAAACATATATCAACACATCACATCATACCCCATAAATACAGAACATATACAGTGACTATTTGTCAATTAAAAATAAAATAAATCACAAATTTCTAAAAAGAAGCTAAACAAATAAATGAATAAGGAGCTGTATGAGGGCGAAGCTTTGAAGAATGAAAAAAGGAGGCTTCCCAGACTGACTAGAAGCACAGTAGAGAGAGGAGAGCCACCTAGAGAAACAGATCAGAGAGAGCCTAAAGGGACCTGTGGAAATGCAAGAGCACAGCCCAGAGAGAGGCCTGTCAGTGACGGCCAGAACCTAATCACTCCCTGGAACCATCAGAGTGCTCGAGAGGGACTGCATCTCATGAAGTCACCCAGGATGTGCTTGAGTTCTTTTAATTAATCTGAAAAAAAAAAAAAAGGAACTTTCTATGGCTAGAACTGGGGATATTTGGAAACATCCAGAGTCAGTTATTGACTATCAGTACCACTTGATTATCAGTTCCATTGAGGCAGGGTTCAAATCTACCTTGTTTCTGCTCTATGCCCACATATCACAGTGCCTATCCCATAGTATGAACTCATTAAATATTTAGTGAATGAATGGATAATCTTTTCAACAAGACTCAAGCTCTTTGAAACCAGAGACTGTGTCATAAGTATTCTGTAACTCTAAAGAATACAGCACAATGCCTAACACAGAGTGACACTAGTTATGATTTGCTGTCTGATTTAGAAGGCTCTTTATATGCTAAAGGGAGATTGTTTTCTTTCAGCCTGGTGATAACCATGCACACCTGGTCAAATTCACATCCTGCCTTATCTTTCATGTGCTCCCAGCTCTGTAAAGGTAAAACAAGCAAAAGGAAGAACAATTATTGGTATCAAAAATATAGTAGTCTAGAGACTAATCCTTCCCTGAACTATCTTTGTCACTTTCTGATTCATTGAATTTGGTTGGTTTGTTCCACAAATAGAACCTTCTGGCTCTCAGAACCATGAGGAAACAGCCATATCCCTGGAAGCAGACTTTAACAAGAGGCTGCCTCCTGAAAGGTCCTAGTCCCCAGGGATTTATTGCCATGGAAAGCCTGAACTGGCCGGAGGACGAATTGCACACATAACCATTGGGTTGAGTACAGAAATTGTTGTTACTAGATAAACAGTTCTGTATGGTTTAGCTGTTGTGAGTATCTGTTATGTTGCTAATCGATATAAATAGTAACGTTATTAAAGTTCATTAAGGTTGGGTGCGGTGGCTCATGCCTATAATCCCGGCGCTTTGGGAGGCCAATGGATGCGGATTACCTGAGGTCAGGGGTTTGAGACCAGCCTGACCAATGTGGTAAAACCCAGTCTCTACTAAAAATACAAAAATTACCCCAGTGTGGTGGCACACACCTGTAATCCCAGCTACTTGGGAGGCTGAGGTACAAGAATCACTTGAACCAAGGAGATGGAGGTTGCAGTGAGCCAAGATCACACCTCTGCACTCCAGCCTGGGCAATTTTTTTTTCTGTCTCAAAAAAAAAAAAAAAAAATTCATTAAATTAACCAAATTATTCTAACTATTCAAAATTGCTCTACTAATAAAACAGTAAGGGTAACTACAAGACCAAGGTGGGAGGATCACTTGAGGCCAGGAATTTGAGACCAGCCTGGGCAACACAGCAAGATCTGTCTCTACCAAAAAAAAACTTTTACATTAGTCAGGTGTGCTGTGTGAGCCTATAGTCCCAGCTACTCAGGATGCTGCAGTGGGAGGATGAGAGGATCCCTTGTGCCCAGGAGTTAGAAGATGCAGTGAATTATGATTGTACCACTGCACTCCAGCCTGGGCAACACAGTGAGACCTTGTCTCTAGAAATAAAATTTTTAAAAAATTTAAGTCAATAAGGAAAGCCCTTTAAATTAGTTAATAATTTAAAGGAAAAAAAAAAACAAGAAAATATGTATTTTCAAAGACAGTTAAGGATAAAGTTACACAGTTCAGAAAATTAAAGAGATATTTTGGTGAAACAACAAAATGTTCTCTTAATCTTCAAAACTTCCCAATACATTTTCCTGAATTAGTGATAATATTGTCTTCTGTCCCCTTCCCACTCTCATGGAAACCCTTCCATCATGATAGCCCTAGGGAAAAGGGAGAGCCAATGCCAACTTGAGCAGCAGGAGGAAACCTTTGCAAGGAAGGGCCTTTGCAGACAAAATCCTTCTAGTGCTAGAAGAGGGGAGAGCATAGAAAGAGGAGTAGGAGATAACATCCTTACTTCTCCATTACAATGGCCTCAGAGTCAAAATTCAGAAGCAGGAGAAAGAACAGAAACATCACAGAGAAAGAAGAAATGGTCTCAAGCTGTTTAGTATACAGGCTGATGAGGTGTCACCGCATGTATGTGTGGACATGAAGGAGAAAGCCAATTACCATTCCCTGACTCTCTTCCAGCCTCCCTGAACTCTCCCTGGGGTTTATGGAAGGCAGTGGAAAGCTGTACACCATAGAGACCAAGGAGATGGAGGTTGCAGTGAGCCAAGATCACACCTCTGCACTCCAGCCTGGGCAATTTTTTTTCTGTCTCAAAAAAAAAAAAAAAAAATTCATTAAATTAACCAAATTATTCTAACTATTCAAAATTGCTCTACTAATAAAACAGTAAGGGTAACTTACTGGAGTTATTATTGTTGGAGTTGCTATTGTTGGAGGCCGAAAGAGTGAGGGTCATGATCAACTCAGTGTACCACTGGAGGCTATGTGAGTAAACAGTAAACTGTTTCTCATAAATGCAGAATGTTTGCAAACTGACAAACTGTATATGCCACCCAGAAGAACTGCAGGAGGGCAGTCACAATCCAGGCACAAGTGTTTCTTGTGATTAGGCAAATGTGAAGCCTATTAGTAATAATGTGAACCTGTGATCAATTAAGCAGCTGACCAGTCGTTACCTCCTCCTCCCTGCTCTTTCTACCCAATAAATACAAAGGGCTACCTTTGCTCACTAAAAGCAGGGAGTTCTCTTCTTCCCCTGGACCCTTCCTTAAAATAGTTACTTTTGTCTTAAGTTTTCATTTCCATGATCGTCACTTTATTCAGTCTTGTAATGACCTTCTCAGGCAGTAACAGTAGTAATTGTCGTAGTGATGGTCTCAAGTAGTAGCAGTGGCAGTCTGTCACAGCTATGATTAGGGCCAAGATGACATTGTTAGAGTCATTTGAACCAGAGCAACTCTGAAATCTACTGGGCTGCATTCCCAGACGGTTAGGCATTCTAAGTCACAGGATGAGATGGGAGGTCAGAGCAAGATACAGGTCATAAAGATCTTGCTGACAAAACACTTTCGGTAAAGAAGTTGGCCAAAACCCACCAAAACCAAGATGGCGACAAGAGTGATCTCTGGTCATCCTCACTGCTACACTCCCAGCAGCACCATGACAGTTTACAAATGCCACGGCAACAACAGGAAATTACCCTATATGTTCTAAAAAGGGGAGGCATGAATACTCAGCCCCTTGTTTAGCATATCATCAGGAAATAACCATAAAAACGGGCCACAAGCAACTCTCAGGGCTGCTCTGTCTGTGGAGTAGCCATTTTTTATTCCTTTACTTTCTTAATAAACTTGCTTTCACTTTACTCTGTAGACTCACCCTGAAGTCTTTCTTGCCTGAGATCCAAGAACCGTCTTTTGGGATCTGGATCAGGACCCCTTTCATGTGACACCGTGGCAGAGACAGCAGTTCCTATGAGGGGACGAGCCTAAGGCAATGGACTGGAGGAAGGAAGTGGTTGTGCCTCAAGGGTCTTCTGAGCCACTGAGATGACAGTGAGGCCAAGTCAAGGAAGCCGGACCACAAGGTGAGAACGTGCTGAGGAAACCGTTCCCAGGTTTCACCAGCACTGAAATCAATGGTGGATGCCAGTGGCTGTCTAGCAACCAGGCAAGACAACAATTGATTCTGGGGATTTCAGGGATGACTCAAAGGGCAGAATCAGGACCTGCTTTTGATAAGCTGCCTCCCTTCACTTATCTGCATTATCACAAGGGCATGTGAGCTTTCTCCTTCACACAGATGCCATCTTGGCTAAGGGAAGGGCGTGCTGGGAGAAACCATGAAAGACAACATTTGCCTCAAAGAGACTGAATTAATCCAAAATGAGAAAATAATGGATTGACAAAATATCTTCAACTGCAAGATCAAGAACCTATCTCCTACTCTTCTACCTCCTAGTTCCTGCTCCAGCCAGCAGAGACCAAACATTTGTGAGAGTTTTGTTCTATCTAGAAAAATTTTAAACAGATATCTTTAAGCACCTAAAATTGTATTAATTTTACAATTAGTATTTACTGTAATTGTATTACAGCCTCATTGTACACTGTATAATTTTCACCCTGGCCATTAGCAAAACAGAGACTCTAAGAGCCAAAGAGCTATCAATGGCACTAAAAAAATATGGTTATGGTTTTCCCCTTTATAAATCTGTGAATATGAGCCTTTACTTTTCCAGTTTGAGGTATTATAAAGGTGACCAGGAAGGAAACAGAAATGGTGTCAAAGATAACTAATAAAACCAGGCCATTCTAATTCCAAACAAGTTAAGAATATATGTCTAAAGACAAATTAAGTCTGACAAAACATGTAAGTTATGTTTTGTTGTATCATCAGTAACAAGAGTCAATCAAGGGTCTTATTGCAATTTTATCTACAGTTTTACAAGGTAAATTATAAGAAATACAGCTCAGATAAAAAGAAAATATTAAATGCACTCTTCTAGTATATTACCACATCAATAGTTGAGAAGGATTAAATAAGATTAAAGTCTATCATAAATATGGTAATTGCACTAAGTAGTTCCACGACAAATCGATCTTTATTTTCCAAGTAAGAGATGATTTGATTGATCTCTGTGCACTTCAGTGTTCTGGAGGATTTCCTAGTCCCTGAAGCTGCAGGTGTGGTCACTGTCTGGGGCAAAACACCTAACACAACTGAGAAGTGATTTGTCCTCTGTGGTCCCAGCTGTGCATAGGTATAACCACAATACAATCAAATTAAATCTCAGCCAGTGTGACACTGCCATAAGAATAATTATTGGATACTAGCAGAAGCTGTCAAGGGTCTTTTATACATCCAATAAATCAATTCAACTGAGTAGTGAAGGTCAATTCAATTTAGCCTTCATTGATTACATGTCTTTCATGTGTAAGACACTGTGCTAGGCATTAAAAGAAAACTTTGACTCCTCACCAATAAAAATGTTTTGTTGTTAAACAGCTCTCATTATGTAGTGTAAATTGTATGTAGTTAGTGGTTATGAAGCGTCTAAATTCACAATGCATTCTCATTTCTCTAAGTGATAGGAGTATCAAAATACAAGTGTCTAAAGCCCCATTAGTCACAATATGACCATTTGGAATCTGGATCTTACATAAAAGTGGTAAAAACCCAGTTGTTTAATTTTAAATATGAAGTAATACAGCAAATTACTTATTCAGCTTCTCTTATTCTTAGTAATACAGTAACTGTGATCTTCAAGCAAAACCTTGATAAATTCTTTGACATAAAATAACCCATAGGAAGTTTTAAAAGTCATGCAATATGGGTACATAAAACAAAGAACCATTCTCGGACTGTGGCAGAGGCTTCCAATTGCTTCCTAGCATCCACTCTCCTCTCTTTCTACCAGAGCCCTGATTGTGAGCTGGGTGCCAACTAAAACACTGCATTTCCGGACTCTCTCCCAGTTAGCTGTGGCAACGTGACTAAATTCCAGCCCATTATTTGTGAGCAGAAGTGATGAGACTTCTAAAATTTCTCCTTAAAGGAAAGAGGCACACCCTTCTTTATTTACTCTTCCTCCTTCCTGCTGACCAGAAGGCAGAATAATGGCTGGAGCTCAAGCAGCTATATTGGATTATGAGGCTGTGCACTAAGAATGACAGCTAGAAATAGCTCCAATCTCTGATAACCAGGAGTAACCGGATCAGCCCTGGACTGTCTATATCCAGAATTTATATAAATAGGAAAGAGATACCCATCTGTGTTCTTTTAACCATTGTTTTATTTATTTTTTGTTTTTTTCTGAAGCTGACCAAAACCTAACATACTGATAAAGTCATCCCATCAGCTAGAATAAATTCTGAGCAGTTATCACGAGAAAACTTAAAGTAATGTGAAGAGAAGCCACACTTATAAAAGGAAACCAAGAGTTTTCATTATAGCTAGCCTAAAATGAAGTTAATTGCCTAAAATGTTCTGTCACCAAGGCTTTGGGAGTTAACACCAGGAGGCTGGTTTTATTGTGTATCATGCCCAGAAGTTCAATGATAATTTCAAATTGTTTGCATGTAATTTCCCCAAAACTTGTACAATATTTTGACATTCTTAAAGTGGAGAGGTGACATAGTATCATACTACTGTGTAATAAAAATCTACTCTGCCCTCATACTGGGTTTACAATACAGATAATGGCACTGGAAAGAGCTCAGAACTGAAATCAGAATGCTTGAAGCTTAACTCACTATAGACCCGGAAAGTTGCTTAAATTTTATAAAGCTTTGTTTCTTATCTATAATATAAGGATAATGATAACAGCAGCTCCATTTTCTACACAAGGAAGTTGGGATAATCAAATAAAATAAATGTAGGTCTAAGTGTTGTTGTTACTAAAATCGTTTTGGTGCTCACTTATGTTTCACTGGGAGAGGCACTCCGTTTTTAGTTATCTGGAATAATTACCTTTTAAAAGGGACTCTTTTTTGTCTGCATTAACTTATTTTCTCTACCTTCTCACTTTCATGGTTCTGCAGAATAATTTTGTTTTTATGATGTCTGAGTTTTCATGAGCTATACGTATGCAAATATTTTTAGCTAAAAGAATATTATTGAGAATGTGTATTTGGCTAACTCATAACTGCTTCTTTTGAAACTAGCTGAGAAGCACTTGAACTGACACTGAAAATAAAAATAAATTTATTAACTAATTATAGAAGGCTGAGCAGTTATAATATGTCACTTACTGATTGAAATCTAAGTGCTATGTGTAGCAAAATTTCTTCAACCCAGCATCGAGCATCCAGACATTTCACATGGCAGCGTTTACTTTGCTAGCATTGACCAATCATCAATGGTGTAAAAATGCCCCTGGACGTACCAAATATTGAAGTGCCTTCTGAATTAACAAAAACATATTACCAATCCACGGAACCTACACACACACACACACACACACACACACACACACGCATATATATTTTCACATATATACAGGTATTTGTAAAAATATATATGTGAAAATATATACATACATATATGTAGGTGTGTGTATACACATCAAGCTTCTGGGCATGATATACATATATGTGAAAAATATACACATACATGCATTTTATATACATGTATGTACACATAAATACATGTACTTACATATATATATATATATATATATATATATATATATATATATTTGTGACAGGGTCTTGCTCTGTTGCCTAGGCTGGAGTGCAGTGGCATAATCACAGCCTCCCAATACCTGATACTACAAGTGCACACTACCACACCTGGCTAATTTTTATGTTTGTAGAGACCGGTTTTCACTGTGTTGCTCAGGTTGTTCTTCAATTTCTGGGCTCAAGCAGTTCTTGCACCTTGGCTTCCGTAAGTTCTGAGATTACAGGTATGAGCAACTGCACCTGGCTGAAACTAAAATATTTAACTAACTGATGTGTATCACTCCACAATCATATAACATGGAGATTAATATGAGTAGCAATAAAAACTCTAGATTATCTGTGTTTACCTGGAGCAGAATGAAAAATGCTACAATCCCATTTCACAAATAGTGAAGGGAAGATTTAATTTCTTGCTCACAAGAAAGCAGGTTATTTGAATTTACTGTCGAGAACTGCCTTCTGAATGTCATTCGTTTCATAGGCTTCCTTCCCATGTGCATCTCATTGACCTTGGGCTTCCATTTGATTAATAATAAAAGTCACCTAACCTTAAATTCCACTCAATTCTTCTCTCTCAGACACTCACACACATACCATTAGAACTCCCACTCTCCAATACAACCTAGAAAAATGAGACACTCTACAAGGACATATACTGAGGGCTTGGCCCTACCCTCACACTTCTGACAGTCCAAGGAAACGTGGGGAAAGAGGAGCTGGCCTGTGGACATTACACTTTGGTTTTACTGCTCCTTTCTTGGAAACCCTACTCACTCTCTGCCCACTATCCCCGAGGCTGACTGGTGAGATATTTCCGCTCTTATCCTCTCCTCTCCAAACCCTCAGTCTTCCCCTAAAAGCCTGCTTTCTTTCTTTAATTTTCCACTGCTACTTTTATTACACTATCCGAGCCAGAAGGCTAGGGTATAGAGAATATATGTGGAATGAGACAGGGAGGAAAGGTTGCTAGGGAGTGAGCACACGGAGACCCTGACACCAGTCCTTTCTGGGAACTGCAGGGAGATGCATTCCATGCCACAGTCTCTGAGGTGGACCCAGAAGAGAATTTTGAAAGGGGCTACAATACCTTCAGGTGTCTGTCTTCTCTTGAGATTTGCTCCCTTCCAGCCCTTCATGTCTTTCCCAGGTTTTTCCAAAGAAATCCTAACTCTAACTCATCATTAAGGCTTAACTCTTCTATGTCCAATTCCTCTATGGCCTTACTAAGTGGCTAGAGGTAATGGAAATAGTTATTTATGAGATATGAGAGAGTGACAGTGATTTACTGTGTTATTACCCAGATAATACATTTACTTTCTAAGATGGGCCTTTTGTGTCCTTACTCAAAGAAATGAAAAATCTTAGATTATAGGTCTTATGGTAGATCCTACAGGGTTAGGAAAGCTTTTGGAAACCCTTTAAATAATAATAATAATAAACTACATTTAATTGGTTATACTAAATATCAAGCACTTTTCTAAAAGTTTTACACATTTTAGCTCATTTGATGTTCATAGTAACCCCAGAGGAAAGTACTAATACCTTTACAAATGAAAGTACTGAGCCCCGAGGAGGGTGAGTAATTTACCCTCAGTTATACAGCTAGTAAGTAAATGAACTGGGGTTTGAACCCAAATAGTCTGGCTCCAGAATCCCTGCTCTTTATTCATCCAGATACCTGTCAAAAACAGCATCAAGGCTGAAATTAGTCTGGGAGTCAGAAGGCTTGAGTTATAGACCTGGCTCTGCCTCTAAGGAGCTATGCAACTTTGAGCAAACCACTTAAACTCTCTCAGGTGAACTGAACTTGTGGTTGATAGCCTTGTTTTATTGGAAGCAGAATGATTTCTTTCAATGAAATCCTAATTAAAAGCCGGATATACACAACAGATAAAAGAGAAATATTGAGCCTAGGCTGCTGTTATAGCTGCCCACATATTGTTCAAAAATTGAACCCTTCACCCCTTACTAAAGATAGCACTCTGTTGAACCAGTTGAACTCCGTTTGACTCAGTGATCTCTACTGCTTCTTTCAGCTACAGGACCCTGTGTAACCGATTGTGTAGAAACACCTAGCAGCTTCATGTCTCAAAATATGCTGCCCTCTCTACCATGCACTCAGGTGGAAACAGCCTAGTGTTAGAGACAGAAAAGAGGCAACACATGAGCAACCAAGGACATCGATTTCATCATTTTACTTGATTTCCTTCAGGGCTCAACCAAATAAAAGATACTAATTAAAGCCTCACCCTACACTATACATTTCCCTCTGAGAAGCAGAGATGAGAAATGCAGTTTCTAAGCACTTAGCATAGTGACTACCATTTTCGAAGTGTTCGATGAATGACCATCCATGCTAATTTGAATACTATAGCAACGGTATAACTAAGACCCAAAACATGTATAACAACAACATTGCTCTAGGTAGAACTTTTTGAGATTAATTTCATTAGATACTTGGAAATAGATTCGATTAACCTTGTTTTCCTTCTTCAATAAAATTAGATATGAGGTCCCTCAATGTTAAATTACCCCTCTTCTAACAAGTATATCGAGATATAGATCTGGATATACTTAACTTTCTTCCTACCTCCAGATATTCTCTTACGAACCTCACTTCTCTTTTTCTGCATAGTGGAACACATTCATCTCTAAACCATTTGTTTTTCAGTATTACTGTCCTACATTTGTTACATATCCCCCACTAAGAAAGCGGAATGTATCACAGATGGTGTCCTTGTTAAAAGGAAAACTTCTAGAGAGACAGTGCAAGACTCCTGGGTCTTTGGTTTGCTTTGTAAAGTGCATGTGTATATATGGGACAGGGGTGAATATATCTGCAATAGAGCTTATGACACCCCAAAAGCTAGAGGAATCATGCTATATTAATTTTCTGAGAAACTCACCAAGTATTGAAAAGTGAACTGGTCTTGGGCAGAAGTCTACATTTTGTACAGTTAGGTTAAAATGTCTAACCATGGTAGGTAGGCGCTCCTTTTGCAGCAGCCCATTAACAAAACTGAGGTGTAGGTGAAGAGCATTAATAACAAGAAGCTCTATAGTCTCTGGAGAGCTCAGAAGAAAGACTTTCAGGAATGACTCGGAGGCTGCTCCGGTGTGCTTTGAAGTTTTCCAGTCTTTGAGGTGTGTTGCTTGCATTTTTGCTCCTCAAGGGCATTTGCATCCACACTGTGGTTAAGTATAGTAATAAGCAGAAATTAGAAGCTGAATGCAAACTGAGTGAGTGAAGGAATAAGGGATGCAATGAACAATAAGAAGAATTGATGGAGAAACTGCAGTCTAGTGATATGAGCACATGGCAGGAAGCAAAACAGAATTTCTAAATGTGAACAGATCAAAATCCTGTTCAACTTCCTTGCGCCTCAAAAGGAGGTGGTCAGAAGTTTTCTTGAAAGGCTCTTGGTTCTTGGAAGGAAAGTGTTTTTTCACTCTTTATCAGTCTCTGACTTCATAGCTGTGTTACCAAAAGGGCTGGAAGCAAGGATGTGGGTTTAGACCCTGTGGCCAAAGGCTGCTCTGCTCTTTGCCAGTTTCTCTGCTCCTGCCAACCACAGCTACCCTTCTTCTCTCTTCTAGCCTGGCTGCTCACTTCTCAGCCTGGCCATTCTCCAGCTAGGGCCATGCCATTGCAGACATCTGAATTAATGCAAACACTGTCTTACCTTCACATCACCTCAGAAACTTAATATAAGAATGTAAGAAGTGTTGCACCCACTAAGACCCATAGTTCATTCAATTTAATATTCTCTCCAATGGTGACACCAAGGGACCTTTACTGGGATGGAAAAAGAGGCATTCTGAATAGCATGCATGCCAAAAGTTAGGATACCATTATCTCTAATTTCAGCCCCTAATTATAGTTAACTATTAACGGAAACATGTAGCATATGAAACATGTAGTGTATGCTATGTCTGTCAATGTGGTAAGTCTGTAAACCTTAATTTTTTTTTTTTTTTAGACAGAGTTTTGCTCTTGTCACCCAGGCTGGAGTCCAATGGTGCAATCTCTGCCCACTGCAACCTCCGCCTCCCGGGTTCAAGTGATTCTCCTGCCTCAGCCTCCAGAGTAGCTGGGAGTACAAGTCACACTACCACGCCCAGCTAATTTTTGTACTTTTAGTAGAGACAGGGTTTCCCCATGTTGGCCAACATGTTCTCCATCTCCTGACCTTGTCATCCACCCGCCTCGGCCTCCTAAAGTGCTGAGATTACAGGCATGAACTACTGCGACCAGCCAAACCTTAATTTTTTTTAACTAAAACCTCTTCCTGGGCATCATTGCATTTTTTGATTTGTACTATTTTGTTTGGTCATTAAAATCAATTTAATAAATATTTATATGTCTACTCTGTGTCTATACTTCAAAGCCTTCACATTCTTGGAAGCTGAAGGTCTGGGGAGGAGAGGAAGTGGGAGGGGCTGGGACACTAAGATTAAAATGATGTGTCTTTCATTCAAGAAGGTAACCATCCAGTGGGGGAGCTAGAAGCACAAACAGCTCACTGCAATACAAGTAGAGCAGTGAGAAGTAATCACCGAGGCATAAATGAGGTGCTTATGGATGTACAAAGGAGGGAATCAGTAATTCTGAATCAGGCATAAGGAAACAATTCTTAGGGTAGGTGTCTTTTGAGCTGGGCTTCAATGAATGAGTAGAATTTTGTTCATTGAAATTAACATTTAAGCAAAGTAAACACTAGAAACAGACTTGTGAATGCGCATAATGTGTTTGGGGAGAGGATTCGAAAAAGGCTGGGTTCAGTGTAGTCAGAAAAAAATTGGAATGGTAGATTGGGATTGATTTACTGAGAGCTTTGAACAAGTTAAATCTTTTGGACTTTGTACAGTGGGCACTGGGGAAATAGTAAAGGACCCTCTAAGTCTCTGCTCTTGAAATAGATAGTCGAGGACACTACTATCTCCACTATTCAAATGAGAAAACTGAAGCTTAGAAGGAGTAAGAAACTCCCTCTAAAGCAAGTGTAGAAGTGATATTTGAGCTGAAGTTTCACTCTAGCGTCCAAATACTACACCTACTCTGAGTCTTTCTTTAAAAATATTTTAGAATTATTTTAATTGACAAGTAAAAATTATAGTAATAACATGATGTTTTGACATATGTCTTAGTCTTAATTTTTTATAAAATAGGAATAATAACAATACTCCCTAGCTAACTAAAAATTTGATCAAATAAAACTACAGATGCTAAATTACCTTAGAAAATATAAAATACTTTTATAAGTGTTGACTATTAATACTATTTTGTTGTTATCACAATTCAACTAATATAACTCCTAAATATGTTTCTGGAAAGGCAATTAGTGTTATTTGATGATAATATTGTCTATAAATGATTGAGTCCCTACTGGGCTTTATATATACATTATATCTCATTTCCTTGCTATCTTGTGAAATAGCTGTTTTTATCTCCAATTTATAGACAAGTAAACAGAGGCTGAAAGAGATTAAAACCTATTCAGTCACACAGCTGGTAAGTCAAGAACCATACTTCAAAATTACATCTTTAAATCCCCAAATCCCTTTCATAAGGCTACTCATTGCCTTCCTTATTGATGATGCTATAAACCTTGGAGTTTGCAGTGGCACACAGAAATGATGTCTTCAGGGAGCGATTTAATGTTGAATACGTAAGTAGTAATTAGGCTTGACTTACCTGAAAAAAAAAATTACCCATTCAATCCTACTCTCTGAGACAAAATAATGTCTTTAAGAATAATTTTATTGTTGATTTAAAAAAAGGATTTAAAAAATTCCCTGTTTATGTAATGGTATTGTTTCCTTACAATTATTTTAATTATTTTAAAGTTTAACATTTATTGAATCATGTGTTTCTGTGGGGTTTTTTTGTTTGTTTTTGTTTGTTTTTTGAGACAGAGTCTTGCTCTGTCGCCCAGGCTGGAGTGCAGTGGCGTGATCTCGGCTCACTGCAAGGTCCGCCTCCTGGGTTCACGCCATTCTCCTGCCTCAGCCTCCCGAGTAGCTGGAACTACAGGCGCCCGCCACCATGCCTGGCTAATTTTTTTGTGTGTGTTTTTAATAGAGACGAGGTTTCACCATGTTAGCCAGGATGGTCTTGATCTCCTGACCTCATGATCCGCCCGCCTCAGCCTCCCAAAGTGCTGGGGTTACAGGCGTGAGCCACGGAGCCTGGCCTGTTTCTATGTTTTAAAGTGTATTTCTCGGCTGGACGTGGTGGCTCACGCCTGTAATCCCAGCACTTTGGGATGCCGAAGAGGGCAAATCAGTTGAGGTTGCGAGTTCGAGTCCAGACTGGCAAACATGATGAAACCCTGTTTCTACTAAAAACACAAAAATTAGCTGAGCGTGGTGGTGCATGCCTGTAATCCCAGCGACTTGGGAGGCTGAGGCAGGAGAATAGCTTGAACCTGGGAGGTGAAGGGTGCAGTGAGCAGAGATTGCACTACTGCACTCCAGCCTGGGTGACAGAGGGAAACTCTGTCTCCCAAAAAATAAAAAGAAAATAAATAAATAAATAAAGTATACATCTCTTCTCTTGGTTATAAAACTTTAAAATATATACATAACAGGTTGGATAATATTGTACAAAAATTTGGTGATTGTTATTCATGATAGATGTATTCTTCTGAAATATATGTATATTTTATGCATAGCAAAAAATCAGAATCAGTAATAAGCAGAGTTTGACCAAATTCATATTGTTGGCAGACTTTCATATTCAATGAAGTCAATCCAATAATCCAATTGTAATTGTTATTAATGGCCACCAGATATTATGATTTAATTATTGGAAAGTAATTGCTGTAGCTCTTTTAAAATAACATTTTTTCTGTTTTATAAGTAAAGTTTTCCCAAAAAAATTGTCAACTGATAAGGTGACCATAGAAATCTTGAAATTCTAGCTTTGAGATTCGGGTCAACAGCAATGCGTTTAGTGACACATAAAGCAGAATATAAGCCACATCTGAAGAGGTTGAAAGCAGAACACTAAGCCCAGCAGCTATATTTAGACAAATCTTTCTCTTTTACACCAATTCCAATATTGTAGCCATAGTATGACTGTTTTGAGACATAGAATCATAAAATCCTAAGTTGGAAGAAGGCTTAAAGAAGATATTTGTATTCCATCCATCTACAGCAGACTCCCTAGTGGTTTTCTGGTATTTGCTTGAATATTTGAAGTGACAGGAAACTCATTATTGCCTAAGGCCAGCCCTGCCACTTTAGGGCACATTGGTTTAGCACCTTTCCAGATTAAGTCAGACCCCTTTTTTGTAGCTTCTTAGTCCAGCCTTCAGAGCGTATGAAATAAATCCCTATTTAATGTGACACTCCTTCACACATTTGAGAGAATCCTACCATGGTTCTTAGATGCAGTCAGGTTTGAAGGGAAATTTACAAAGACAAATATTTGAAAGAATATTAATCAAAACCATAACAATGATTAAGTTTGAGTAGTAAAGTATAGGGAATTTTTCTTTGGTCCTTGTGCTTTCCTGTATTGCTTAAATTTTATACATGAATATATATTCTAACTATAATGAAAGAAAATGTAGAGCTATTTACACTTTGGGAAAGATATTTAAGTCCTAAATGCAATCAGTGAAAACTGAGACTTCACTTTGAAGAATGAGAGAATTTGAAATCTGAAATCTGCAAGTGATAAACCTCAATGTCCCCACGACCTAGACCCATATGATAGAAGCTCATTAAAAATGTGAATATGACTCAATAAATCAACAAATTATTCATTTAATCGATGGTCAAAATCTACTTGGAGATACAGTCATCGTATGGGAAGTAACAGCTCCACTAAGGACCAAGCTGTTACTGCTGTGAATCCAAGCACTGAGAGGAAAAGAATCATTTCCATCCTAATTCAAATTGATTTAATGCCCCTTTTAATTGTGTATTTCTCAAATACATTACAGTCCAGAAATTCCCTGGTAGTTCTGTTTGTGACTTTATAGCTAGAGATGAACCGAGGTACTCAGAAATAAATTATTGTTCTGCTTGAATCTCGATACATCTATGAAAATTTTGCACAGGAAACTATGATGGTGCTTATTTTGATGATGGTGGATAAGTATCATATTTAAATCCTGCTGTGTATGCCAAGTTCATTGTATATACTACTTTTTCAAATATTTATATTCACCCTATATGCTAGAAATACTTATTCCAAAAAGTGTTTACAGATTAGGAAATTGAGGTGGTAGGCACATGTTACACTAGTCTACATTACATAGTGGTGAGAAACAATTAACCAATATAACCAGATCTTATTTGTTGTTTTTCAGACAAGAACTACCATCCTGAGATTCACCTCTTTGCCCATATGCCTTATTATTTACTTTTCCGACGTTCCACTTAACGACATTGTTATAGCAACTTTTCAAAATACCTCTTCTGTGCTACTAGAACCATTTTCCTATCTCACAAAGACTGTACATTTAAGCCATAAAGAGAACTTAATTAAATTTCTTTATTTTGCTGTTTCTTGTTTTTTCTTCTACTTTCTATGGAGTTGAATCACATCCTTGCCTTCTTATCCTAAGTCTTGAGAGGTTGGATAAAATTTGTATGTTTGTGAAGACATTCAACCTTAGTTGGAAACTGGGCCAACTTAAGTCTTCTGAACTTGATTTTAATATTAATAATAATAATTTATATTTGGGGGCTAAGGCGGGTGGATTACAAGGTCAGGAGTTTGAGACCAACCTGGTCAATATGGTGAAACCCCATCTCTACTAAAAAATACAAAAATTAGCCAGGCGTGGTGGTGCATACCTATAATCACAGCTACTCGGGAGGCTGAGGCAGGAGAATCGCTGGAACCCAGGAGGTGGAGGTTGCAGCAAGCCGAGATCGTGCCACTGCACTCCAGCCTGGGTGACACAGTGAGACTCCATCTCAAAATAATAATAACAATTTATAATAATATAATAATAACAATTTATTGAGTGCTTTCGTACCAGACACTAAATAAACATTTGCATACATTATTTCATTGGATGCTTACAACTAATATGTTTTTAGGTAAAATTATTATCTTGATTTACAGCTGAACAAATTGAGGTTTAGAAAAAATTAACTTGATTAAGGTCAGCCAACTAATAAATCAGCAGAATGAGGATATGCCATCGCATTTAGTCTGATTTTAAGTTCCATGCTCTCAAACAAAACGCTTTATGTTTGAATCTCCCAAAATAGTATTAACGAATGAGTACAGAGGTCAGGATATGTTTTTTGACTTTACCAATATGGGCTACAGATTCCTCAGGTAATTACTATTGTTGTTGCAGCTGCAATTACCACTGCTAATCCAACAACAACAACACTGCCTTCTCTATATTTATTGTACCCACTACTCTTCTGAAATATTCAAATATTTTAAATATTCACATTTTAAAATATTCACATATTTAAAATAATGCAGTAAATTATGTACTTCATTTTATAAAAGCAAGTTTTAATAAGAGAATGGGTTCAGAAAAAAATTGAAATAGCAATGAATGATTACATTAACTTGAAGTTTATTAATGGGAAGCACTGCTCCATTTCATTGAATGAAGAATAGTCCACTCAACCTTAAGGAATCATTCTCATTTGCCAAAATCATTTAATCCTCATTTAATCCTCACAACTACCCTATAATGTAAGTGCGAAAATCCTAATTCTTCATATATATGGATACAAAAATCTTAGTTTAAGAAATTTATTTCAAGTTCTACTACTATTAACCCAAAATTTGATCCAGATGTGACTCTGAAACATGTACTTTTACACCCCCAAGAGTGATCTGACCATGATACTTATCGTCCCCCAAGAGATCCTAACTTCACATCTGACTTGCCCCTTGTCTCTCTCTGAGGATATCCCTCTCTCCTTTCCACAGGATTGTTTTTGGCAAATGAGAATGATCCCTTAAGGTTGAGTGGACTATTCTTCATTCAATGAAATGGAGCAGTGCTTCCCACTAATAAACTTCAAGTGGGTGGAATCATTCACTGCTATTTCAATTTTTTTTTCTGAAGCCATTCTCTTATTAAACCTTGCTTTTATAAACTGAAGTTCATAAATTACCACATTATTTTAAAAATTATATTAACAACAAATCATTATGAAGATCTCCAAGTTGCATTTCTAAGATAAATTATATAAAAATGGGTAGGCAGAAAGGAAATTAGTACTCAACCATTTGCCCTAAGCAGTTACTCATTTGGTTTGGTTTAATAACCTATGGGATAGTAAATAAATAGATAAATAAAGATTTGTGGCCAGTCACAGTGTCTCACACCTGTAATCTCAACACTTTGGGGGGCTGAGGCAGGCAGATCGCCTGAGCCCAGGAATTTGAGACCAGCCTGGGATCATGGTGAAACCTTGTTTCTACAAAAAATACAAAAATTATCTGGGCATGGTGACACATGCCTGTAGTCCTAGTTACTCAGGAGGCTGAGGTAGGAGGATCACCTGAGCCTGAGAGGTTGAGGCTGTAGTGAGCCCTGATTGCACCACTACACTCCAGCCTGGGCAAGTGACAGAGCAAGATGTATATATTATATATAAAATGTAATTGGGTTGCATTCATTCAAATAAATGTCAATTGACCCCAGAGATGCCTGAGAACTGTTGACTACTGTCACACTTACATTGAAATATTCAAAAGGCAATGTATACAATGAAGACTAAAGATAAACATCAAGATGTACAAATTTTTCAAGTTTATAGATCTATGAATAGGTTGCATTCTGAATTCATTTAGTGATAATAATAGAATTAAAGTTTGGAGACGCTGAGATTTTGTTCCCTTGAACAAAATGTTTTGCACTGTTCTAATCAGTCTGATCAGTTCTGTGGAAATGAAACCTGGTGAATGAATAAAATATCAAATGCACCAAATAGATTTCACCTGGTAGCAAAAAGGGATGGAAAACTCAGAAACAGGGGCAAGAATTTTCTTTCAGAAAGACAAAATGTGCTCCCCTCAAACTGCATTGTATTTTCCCAGCAGAAGCTAAAGCAAATTTCAAAATTAAGCAAGGAGAGATGATAATCAGAATAGTTTCACTGATGACAACTAGTCTGCCCTAGGTCCTGAATTTTCTACAGTCTCTTAGGAGTTTCTCTGTAACTAGGAAGCATAAGTACCTTCTGCTTTTCAGTAAGCATTCTCCCAAGTTACAAGTCAGACAGGGCGTGCAAAAGGAAAAACAAAAAAAAGAAACAAAAGCCAATAGGGCCAAAGAGATGTATCCTTAGTAACCCAAACTGTCATAAACTCTTGGCTTTAGCAAAAACCGCAGGCCTGTGTAGAAGTGGAAGTGTGGTTTTTCTGTACAGCCATCTGCTCCAGGAAACCAGTAGCCTCTCCACCGCAGAAGTGGTCCTGGAACAAACAAGGAAGGATCTAAATGTTTGCAGTCATGTGCACATGCCTAGATTGGACATACGGACCTTCACATTTTTTTTGCTGAGAATCTTGTTTGCTTAATCTAATTGGCATTCTTAGAAAAGCTGCCTCACCACTGCTCCCCCAAATTATTTCTGGTGGTTTGAAAATGTCCAGACATTAATAACAAAGTCAAAGCCTTTCTTCCACGGGGTTTTAGACAAACCCTCGAAGATAAACTTGAAGTTTCTGAAACTAATCACAGTAGTAATTATTTGCTCAGGGATAACACAATGATTATATTCCAACTCCAAATCAGGTGTGAACCCCAGCTTTATTTCTCATTAACTTTTGTGGATTTGGTGAAGTGATTTATCTGCCATGAACCCCAGTTTCCTTATCTGTAAAGTGCTGATAACACACACCTTCTGTCGTTGACATGAGAATTTGATAACATACAAAAAGTATAGGTGCTCATAAAATGGTATCTGCCACTATTGTCATTATCACCAGTTCAAGTTTCTTTAAAATGCTGTTAGTGTTCATGTGTCCTTGAAAGCATTCTCTTTTTCATTTCCAGGAGTTTGGTTACTTAACATCTTTTACTATTAAGAAGCTCATTTTAAAGCAGGTATGGTCAAAATGAGTGCATAATTCAAGACTTAGTTCCAGTTTTAGGCTTGAGCTTCCTAACCAAACATGTAAAGCTTTGCAGTTCCTTAAATCATAGAGACTCTCACAGAAAGATATCTTAACCTATGTCCATAAATGCCCAAGAGGTCTATAGATAGACTTCGGCAGGTCCGTACAATTTCTGACACTGTGCAAAAACCCTCTGCACTTTTTGTGGGAGTACCACATACCTATCATCAGTTTCTCAGAAGGGTTGTTGATCCTAAAATGATTAAGAACCAGTGTTCTTTCTAATTAAATATAACTTAAAACGGCCTCAATTGTGGATTTCAGAATTATCTTCTCTCAATGTTCTTTGCAAAATCAGATTCAAATAACCTTGTATGTTACATTCAAAGCCTTCTTTTTAAAAACTGCATAATAATATTATGCATGAATGCTGATTATCCATAGTCTTTTGTTACTTGGCCGCAGAAACTTACAGTTAACAGATTAGCTCCCTCATTCTAATTGTATTTTTTTAATCATATTTTGGTTTTCAGTGTGGTAGGTAAATCCATCTTCCCATTTTATACAAACAATAGGTTTCAGTAGTGTCAGTTATAGAGATCAGGACTTGAACTCTGTTATCAAAATGTATGATAATAACTCTAGACCTGAGGAATTGAAGACTGGCATGAACTCAGAAAGGCACAGCGTTGTCAAGAGACATTGTCCAATATTTGTCCTTATAAAAATCATCTTTCAGATAAAATGCAGCTTCTGCAGCTTTGTTATACAGACTAAATATGCAAACATCTAATTTAAGGGGAGAGTTTGATAAATTAGTTTTCTCCTTCTGCGAGAATTGTCTGGAAATGTGTACCTAATGATGTAGAATTATAACATTTTTTAAAGGTCTCTGGAGACAAGGATTCACTTTCGGTATCACTTTGAGAGACATACAAACTCTAAGGCCTCTTATCAAAAAGAGAATAGAGATTGGAGGCATCAATAGAAAGATGATACTTTCTAAGAAATTGTACCTAATCATCTGTGAATAGGTTTATGTGATTATGGAAGCCGATCAGGGCCTGTGGTGATCAAGGCATTGTGGTAGTGGCAGCACCACACTTTTGTGCAGTCAGACACAAACTGGCATTCTAGTACCTGCTGCCTCAGGAAATGCCAGAACAGTGCCTATGTGGACCAAGGTCTCACAGATGACCTCATCCCACAGACCCTTGGCTACATAGCACCTGGTTAGTGGCCCTGGCCCTTACTTTTAAGGAGAGGTTCCAACTGAGGGCAATTATGTCCCCCATAGTATATTTGGCAATGTCTGTGACTATTTTTGACTGTCACAACTAGAGAGGTATTGCTGGCATCTCATGGGTAGAAGTCAAGGACACTGTGAAATAACCTACAATACATAGGACAGCCCTCACGACAAAGAATTACCTACCCCATGTGTCAATAGTGCCAAGGTTGAGAAACCCTGCCCTAAAGCCATGCCACTTTGGTGACCGTAAGAGGTTATATAGATAGGTTCTATTTAGACACACACTACCCATAGGGCCACTAAAGTTTAGCCCATTTGACAGATTTGGAAATTGTAATGCTTTGGACAGAGTGAAGTGAACAAATACCCTACAATGTCCTTTCATTACAGGTTAACACCTATTCCTTTCCCCAAAATGCGGATTAAATGTCACCTTCTACAGGAACACTTCCCATGTTAGCATTACGTTTCCATGTATTCTCATGATACCATGTGCTTACTCTAATTGCACCTCTGATTATTTCCTGTTCCCCTACCAGGTTACAAATTCATTGAGAGCTTGCTGTTTTTATTAATCCTTGGGTCTTAGTACCTACCACAGCTTGGCACATAATAAGTACGCAATAAATATATCTTGAAGGAAAGAGTAAGCTTGGAGAAGTGACTTAAATTCTCCATGACCAACATCCATCCAGAATGAATTTACTCAAGGCTAGTACTAGCAAGCACACTGGCCCCAAGGACATTTGGCCCCATGCCCTCTGAGGACATGAAACTGGGGAATGTCTCACCCCATGGCCTGTAGGTTTACCAGCATGATGATGGAAATTTTGGGTCAGCCATAGCCATACTAGTCATAATGACTTTTAAATTTTATTTATGTATTTATTTTAATAATAATAATTGTACATAGTCACAGGGTACAGAGCAATGTTTCGATACACATAATGTATAGTGATCAGATGAGGGTAATTAGCACATCAACATCATCTCAAACATTCATCATTTCTTTGTGTTGGGAACATTCAATAGCCTCCTTCTAGCTATTTGAAACTGTATATTAGTGTTAACTATAGTAATCTTACAGGAGTATAGAACACTAGAACTTATTTCTCTTATCTCTCTTATTTAGCTATGATTTTTGTTTACTTTAACAAATCTCTGCCTATCCTGAAATACTAAAGAATCAAGATTGTAGAGATAATAAGATCTGGTCCTAGGCCTAGAACCCCTGCATGAGAGGAACCAGGGACAGAATTCTCCCTAGATACCTTTTCTCAGGAAGAAAGAAGGATACTTTTAATGAGCTTGACTTTGCAGTCTCCATTCCACAGAGTTTCTCCCTTCATTGAAGAAGGAAGACCAATAGTGACCTCAATAAGTACATGAACAAATAGCTGGGGAGCACAGTATTCATAACCACCAATACTCAGCTCACACCAATACTCAGGCACAAGTCAATTAAAGGGTTGGACTACGAGCAAGGACAATTCTTATTTTGGCTGCCTGTAGATTACACCAAAATCCACAAGAACGGGGAATAGCTAAGCTTAGAATAATTTATAAATGCACTTTGTGTTAAGAACAATAATCTTGAGATTATAAAACAAAGGAACATCATGTTGAAAAAGGGAAAAGAGCAACTCTCAGATTTATATTAAATCAACAATAATTTGTTATATACATGATTATGGAATATAAAACAAAATCTAATTTTTTAATCTAATTTTTCCAGATAGCATGGGGCTGTTGCATTACATTGTGCTATTACATGACAAAGCACATCAAATATGATTTCAGCAAAATACTTAACATAGGCATAAGTAATATATTCCTGACATGAGCTGATATCAGGAAGAAAACACAGGGACATTTTAGAACATTCAACTTTATTTTCCATTGACAAACACGACATAAATAACACACATTTATTAAATACACATACTAGCTATGGCTTGAATGCCAACAAAAGTCTAATGTATTTTCAGAGGCTCTTTATTTTTTTGTCTCCACGGTATTGAAGACCAGCCTTTAAAACATACTAGAAGATATATTTAAATACACTGACGATAACTACCCATAAAACTTTACATAGGTGATAAAATAGACTTTTCCATTTAATCAAGTATATAGGGATGGATGCTGAGGAGGAGAGGTGAAGAACACTATTCTTTCAATACTGATCTTTACAATATGGATTAGAGTGCCAACGATTTCAGCTCCTCCTTAGGCACACCGTGTAAATAGTACTTACATCCACTTGTTACAAACAGATCAAAATAATCAGTGCCTATTTTAACTGATTTGCTTAAACAGGCTTATACTATTTGCACAAAAACATTTGATAAGGAGAGCAAGAAGGCAAACTATTTTTTTCTCTTTCGAGGAAGAAAGTTGGGAAGGAAGAGAGTTCAGCAGCCAATAATGGCCTGAGTGAACTTATCATTTGCTTTGACAGACAAGACCCCTGGCCACTCAGTAGTTTGTCCTACTGATGCTCAAGTGTTCAAAGACAAATGCAGTCAGTCCCTTCCTCTCTTTGCTTCCAGGGCCTGGCGCAAAATGATGAAGTTTAACGGGTAGAAAATGGACAGGTTTTCCATCATATCTTTTTCTATGTTCTCTGCCCCACCCACATGAGTATCCTTTCAAAAGTAGAACATTGAAGTGTGTTAGTAAATCATATGTATTTCCCCCTGCTTAACATTACAGCTTTGACTTCTACAGACATGGAAAACTGTATAAGGAATCTATATTTGAATTACTATTAAAGTTTGATGATTGGCTGTTTTTGCCTAGATGTTTGACTTACTTTAATTAAAGGATTAAAATATTCTAATTCTAAAGCATTTAACAATAGTATTGAAGAGATGCACGAATGATAATAACTTGAGAAGTAGAATCATCTCCAAAATGCTCAAAAAAGCATGAAAAGGCTGACTTGTTTCTAATGGTGATCTCTTTCCTTCTCATCTTTACTCCCATAATAAATTCTTCAACAAAGCAGACTTACTATACAACAGATTCTGATCTGTTTCACATATTAGGGTACTGGCACTTTAAAAATATGAAGTTATTATCTCTCCTCTTAAAACAATCCCAGCCTCACCAACAGGAAATATGTTTGTTACTTTCTTTCTGTGAAAGAATGGATAAGCACAGTAGAGTCAAGGGGACTAAGAGAAAACAGTGTAGTTTCAAATGAAGAAATATGTAATCTAGTAGATATCTGGGTTGCTTATTACATGAAACGGATTGATACAAAGCTTCTGAAAATAAGATAATTTTTATTCTCAGTGAAGAAAATGTGTGACATATGAATGAATATGATACATATCTGATTGAATTATATTTCTAGAGAATCATAATGCACTCTGCTTATGGTATCATAATGTAATGGTATATGACTAAACTTGTGTAAATTATAACCCTTAAATAGAATCTTCATTTTAGGAATTATAAAACAGAGAACATATCAAATAAAATATTTCCCCTAATTCTTTTATCATCATCACCACCTAGTTAGTTTCCTTACAATATTGAACTAATGTCAGCTTCTTAACAAATACGTATGTGAGTTTAGGTTGGTTATTAAATTTTGTAAATTGGCTCGATCATAACCTATGTCATGAAACATCACAGACATCTGTCACTTTGTGTCAGCACTTTATTGCAACTCAGAAAAGTCTCATGGACTAAGCTGCAGTTGCACAATTCTGTACATTTTTTAGACCTCAGTTTTAACAGATTTTGAGATATGTAAACACATAAAACAAGCAATAAACAAGCAGCTGTTAAATTTTGTCATTGTTGATGGTTTGTACTTGTTATATAGATAAAAAATAGAAATTTTAATTCTTCAAATTAAGTTTTTTGCGCGTTTGTAATAATAAATGCTCTGTAGTCTCCCTATGTCATTCAGCTCCTAGAATCCCGTGTATTGCAGGAGAAGCTTTTGGGGTTAAATTATGAAAATAATTAGATATTATGCATATCTAAAATTTCAAAGAACAAAAGTTTTCTATTTTCTTTTTCTGAGTTGATCTCAACCAAAAGAACTATTAAATGATTGCCGATGTGGAGAAGGTTGAAAGCTGACCAATAATTTGGAGTCAAAAGAACAAAATCATAAAAGTATTGAATAAATAAAAGCCTAATCTACTTGAAAATCCAATATTAGAATACTGCCGCAGAGTGACCTCCTTATTAAAATACTGTTTGCCAGTTTTTAGTTTGTCTGTCACTCAACACCAATGTGCTCACAGGATCTTTCATAGTTAACTTACATGAGGTTTTGCAATTATTTTCTGCAACATAGTCAAGAGATATTTCATAAAATAAAGAAATGTCAGTGTAAATATATGTATACCTTGTATTTCAGACTAGTTTAAATCTGGTACGATTAAACACTTACATTTACCTAAAATATCTTGGGATATATACAGCACTAGGTTAATTTGGTAAATATTGAGATAACTCATTTTTGTTTCTTCAACTTCAAGATACTTTTAAGACATTCATCATAGCTATTTTATTTGAAAAGTAAACTGCTCTCATTAAGTAATATGTGATCATTCTCTTCTATGACTCAGTATAGTATATAAATTCATTGTTTGGAAAATAAACACTACTTGGTAAAATTGACACTTGCTAATTTTACATATATTTCTACATTTCATTTGCTCACTTCTTCCAACATGGTTTTCTTGGCCTTTAACTGTCTTTTAACCAATACTTCAAAGTTCAGGAATGTCATAATCTATACATGCATTTTTCCTGATTAGACATATGTATGGACAAACTAAGTATACATGAGTGAACTTGAAAGCCAATAAAATTAAACTTAGACACAACTTTCTGCTGTGACTACGTATATCCTCTTTCTAACCACCGCCTTAGTCTCTGTACATCTCTGAAATCTAACCTCAGCCATCATAAAAAGGCTGAAATCATTTGGGATTTTCATTTTTTATCAGGTTTCCCCGGACTAATGAATGTCTAGATAACAAAACTCATATGCCATTTACATAATTTCTTTCTTTTCCACCTCCCTTTCAAGCTTGTTAAAAAAACACAAAAGCTGCCATTCATCCCCTCCTAAAATATATCTCCTGGGCAGGAATTTATTTTGCAGTTAAGAGTAAGTTTCAGGCTTTTGCGTTTCTGTATTTTGTGGTTAGATGAAAAATGATATTCTTTTGGTAGTAATGTCCACTATCATTTGTAAGTATCGGTCTCCTAAATTATTAGTATAAATAAAACACTTTGTTTTACAGCAATATGACACTGCACCCTTGAAGGTAAATTCATATTTCTATAATTAAATAAGAAGAAATCATTGACTTTATCAGCCCAATGGACTGTAATGGCATGAAGCACTTCAATCATGTGGTATGTGCCTTCCCAATGTGTACTGTTCTGGCAAACTTCTGTTCATTGATTCACTGAATAAATATTTATTGGACAATTTCTATATTCCAGGTGCTATACTAGATGCTGGAAGGAATAACTTAATCATGCTCATGCCACGCAAATCTACACTGCCTCTGTGTCTATCTGATTAGAACTTAGGGTCACAGGATCACCCAAGAGGTAAAGCCTCTTTATTATGTGATTTAAGTGCATTTTTGAAAAAAAGTAGGTAGTTTTGTCTTATACTCAATGAGTTGACCCATGGGATAATCCAATTCTATGGCATCGGGAGGTTTTAGTATAGTCTATTTATCTTTCCCAAAATTTAGATTAGTAGAACCATCATGAATTACATAAGCACTCTCAGCAGATTTTGTCTCCAAATTCAATTTGACATGGTCATTTAAAATGATTTGTCCCGATGACATAGGCTGGTGTATATATCAATCTGATAAGACATATTGCACCTACCGAAATTAATTCTTTACCAAATGACCACTAAACACACACACAAATATGCAGTTACTACAAGAAGTATAAATAAATCTCAAGCTTTTAAAAAACTAGAAAAGCAGTACGAGAAACTGCAAATGAAAATCTTTGCAATAAGAAGTTACTGGGTTTACAAAATCAATGCACCAAAGAATACGACAAGCTTTGTGCAGGCGTAAACTACAGGATTACTATGTTTGGTGGGGAGACATTTCTAAGAAGCGCAATTCCCGAAACTTAATGTAGTGATCCACTTGTGCACAAATATATCAGGCTTAGCTATTGAGGTTTGTACTGATGTGGACTGTAGGAAAAACATTTTAGTAATAAATATTTAGATAGAGCCACTTTAGGGAGCAGGCAGAAGAGTTGTGAAGGGTCAATGTTATTAATTTTCTTATATAAATAGGCCAAACAATGGAAAGTATTCACTGACTCTTCAAAATATTTATTTGTTTTGGAATCAGTATTGGAATGTAATGAGTCAAAGACTGGGGAACACTTCTGGTGAAAAATCAAGGGAAATTATATATTCAGAGTACCTATAGTTAGTGCTCAAATCTGTCCTTACATAGCATTCTGAAAAACCACTTCACAACTCCCATAGGTCAGTTTTATGAATCTTCCTTAGGCTTGTAGAAATGCAAAATATATTCAAAAGAAAGAATAATTAGCGATTTGGGTAGTCACAAACTCCATATTTCAAACAAACGGAATTGGTTCTTATTCAGATAAAAAGTAAATCTAATTATCAATCCAACTAAACTTAAACTTTGTTAGGTTAGGAGTTAATTTGCTATATTGAGCAATATTTGAATAACAGTATTGATGAATATTATAAGCACATTATACATTTTTAACTGTAATTAAACTTTTTTTAATGTAAGGAGGAAAAAAAGTGACAGAAAGTGAGAGATGCAATGAAAGAGAACACAGCAATGTCTTTGAATAAAAACAAACTGCTATCCCTTATCTTCAATGATATATGTGGTTAAATTCCTCATGTATTCAGTGTACTGGAATATTAACTATCCGCGTTCCCCAATAGACCAAGATCATTTATAAAAAATGTTTTCATCACATAATTAATCACATATTCAGCTACAAATGGCAGACTCAACAAAAACACTAGACTGTTATTATTATATTTTCCTTTGTTTGTGTTTCACTACTTTTGGCACATAGGGATTTTCTATGCTTCTAAGACCATTTAGCTTTATACCAAAAATTTCACTTCAATGCATAAATAGTGGCATGCCAGAGATGCCTAAATTCACAGTAAGGTTTAGCGATATTTGTTACCAAAAGCTGTGCACATGCAAGTTAAGTGTTTTCTTTCATGCTTCTGTCTGTATTATTTCATTAGATAATGAGATAGGCTGCCCTTTCTGTCCATCATTAGAGCAGCTGGAGACAGCATTTGCTACCTGGCAAAACTTTCGAAGAAGGATCTTTCTTAACAGCAGGTAAACCCAAGGATCCAAGATCTGGTTCAGTGAAGCCAGGCGAACAGCTATTAAGAAGAAGTTGCATTCTTTCTGCTTCCCTGTATGTGTCTTGCAGTGTTCAACTGATGTCTGATTGAAGATCATTTTCAACATCATTATCTAAGAAAGGGGAACAAATAATTGTTTCAAAGATTAATAAGGTCATATGCATCTCCTCTACACTGTACATTGCACACAGTCGGTTTTCAATAAATTGGTTGTTGGATTGAAATGATTAATTCAAGCAACATTTATACTGGGATAACACAGTCCTGAATTATACAAAACATTTCTAGGTATTTCCCCACATTTTTTGGCTATTAAACATGATGTAGCTTTTTAAAACATGCATGTCTTCAGGCTGTTGATTCTTGGAATTTAAGAAGCTTGGAAATAACACATCTCAAAATAAGCCAAAGTCATGTCTTGTTGCAGAAAACACCACAAGTTCACCCAAATGAGAGCCAACACTTCAACAATAACAAAAACATGTTACTCTTAAATTTTCAGTAGTTCTGATTTAAAAAATACTGCATAAAAAGTAGAAGCAAGAAAGGAGGAAATAATAATATTGTTGTTATTATTATTATTATTATTATTATTGCCACTAGCATTTTCAGAATCCTTACTATCTATTGGATATGGTGCCAAGTCCTTCATATGTATTTAATAAACATCATAAGACAGGTAGTATTACCACTTCCTTCTTACATTTGCAGAACCCAAGACTGAATGAGGTGAAATGGATGAGCCAGACTAACATCATATGATGTACAGTATTTTACTTTTCTTTGCCCCCACCCAATATATACTACACAATGTAAACTCCATGATTGCAGGAATTTGGGGCTATTTTTTTCCCCAAGTGCCTAGATCAATATGTAGCACATAGCAGATGTTCAATAAGTATTTGTGAGATAACAAATTTTTATATTTGAAGAAATATATAATACAACATACAAGTGACAGTATATGAGTTACATAATATGTATTTATATTTGAATGAAAAAGATGTTCTTATGCATATGAAAAATGTTCAAAATTATTAATCATCAGAAAACATTCAAATTACAACAAATGCAAAGCAATTTTATACTCTCTAGATTGATCAAAATGAAGAAATGTGACTATACTGTTCCTGAGGATGTGGAATAAGGTGAGGACTCTTTTACACACTACTAGTGGGTGTGTACACTGGAACAACAATCTTAGAAAACAAATTGGCATGCCAGGAGCGGTGGCTCACTTCTGTAATCCCAGGACTTTGGGAGGCCGAAGGAGGTGCATCACCTGAGGTCAGGAGTTCAAGACCAGCCTGACCAACTGGGAGAAACCCTGTCTCTACTAAAAATACAAAATTAGCTGGTCGTAGTGGTGCATGTCTGTAATCCCAGTTACTCAGGAGGCTGAGGCAGGAGAATCGCTTGAACCCGGGAGGTGGATGTTGCAATGAGCCAAGATTGTGCCATTGTACTCCAGCCTGGGCAACAAGAGCGAAACTCCGTCTCAAAAAAAAAGAAAGAAAAGAAAAGAAAAAAGAAAGAAAACAAATTGGCACCATTTCACCTGCTACTTCCCAGAGGTACAACTCCTAGGAGTATACTATCCAGAATTCTTGCACCAAGAGTTGTGTATATGACTGTTTCATAACAGCATTGTTCATAACAGCAAAAAAAGCAGGAACAACTCAAACGTGGGTTCACATTCCCAAGCAAAGAAATTAGCTGACTTTGTCACTGGCTCCTAAGTTTCCCATTCTAGACCTATACAGCTATTGAGTACTTGACATATAGCCAAAGCACAATGAAATGTTGGAATATGTTGATTACACAATGGACTAATAATATTTCCATATGTTGTGTTAAAAATATATTATTCAAATTAATGTCACTTGTTTGTCTTGACTTTTTAAAAATGCAGTTACTAGAAAACTTTAAATTATATGTGGCTTGTGTTTTTTTTTGCTCATGGTACATTTTTATTGAACCTAATCTCTCTCTCTCAAGGCTTACAATTATCTATATGTTCTGCCCTCAGGTCACATCACTTAAATTGAATTCAACATCCCTGAGCATCCAAAACAGCCCTAACCACTTAACCACAACTCCAATGATAGCATTTTGTTACACTCACCCTGGCTCAATATTTCAGAGTCTGAGAACTCTTCTTTTCCTCATCCTCTGCAATGTCTTTTGCTCTTGCTTCACTCTCATCCTTGTTCAGATCTTCCTCTCATTTGAATTATGGTTATAACAGACACCCAGATGGTACATGTACGGACTGAATGTTTATATGTGGAAGCCCCAAACCTTTATTGTGATGGTATTAGCAGGTGAGGCCTATGGGAGGTAATTAGGTTTAGATAAGGTCATGAAGGTGGAGCTCCTATGATGGGATTATTATCCTTATAAGAAGAGGGTGAAGAACCCACAGGTAAACTCCTTCAGCCATGTGGGGCACAGCAAGAAGACAGCAGTCTACAAGCCAGGAAAAGGGTCTTCACCAGAAACTGAATCTGGGGGCATCTTGATCTTAGAATCTTCAGCTTTCTGAACTGTGAGAAATAAATGTCCACTGTTTAAGCCATCAGGTTTACAGCTTTGTTATGGCAGTCCAAGCAGACTAAGATGGTGTATACAGATATCTGCCCATCACAGGTGCAGCTTCCAATCCCAGCTGTGATCAAATCCTCTCTAACTAGAAAATCCTCAATGTCTTTCCATTGTCCATCGAACAGAAATTTAACTCTGGTGTTCAAAGCCCTCTACAATACTGTCCAAACTATTCTTTCCAGTTTTGTCTCCCACTAACTGCCTACACAGATTCCAAACTCTAGCTATAGTCCATTGGTCTAGAATATCCCTTTATTCTTTCTTCCTTCTTGGCCTTTATTCTTTCTGTTTTCTACTTCTGGAACACTTTTAATCCTAGTATTCATTTCTACTTCTGAGATTTCCATGTCTTTCAGGACCATCTGAGTCTTTCCTGATTACTACAAACCACTGTCCTCTGAAGGCCTACAATTGTGTGTGTGTGTGTGTGTGTGTGTGTGTGTGTGTGTGTGTGTGAGAGAGAGAAAGAGAGAGAGAGAGACAGAGAGAGAGATAAACACATATTTGTAGTAGATAAACACATAAACAGTACTGGCAGGCATCCACATGTCCCTCAAAAACTTGGACATATGCGGGAAGAAAAGGTGGGTCTCTATGATTTAAAGTGGACATAACATCAACACGTAGGAACCTGGCTCCAAGGTTACTGAACTTGATTACAAGCAATTGAACGAAGTACTGTCATATCTGAAATCGATTTGCTTTGGGAAAAAGGACACTTAACCATCAGCAAGAAATTGTAAACTAGCAATTAATTGTTATATACTAGCAAGAAATTATAAACACATACATCTACTCTTGTTGCCAAAATGGACTACTATTGTGAGATAAAAGATGTACCATATGACCCAGCCATCCCACTACTGGGTATATACCCAAAGGATTATAAATCATGCTGCTATAAAGACACATGCACACGTATGTTTATTGCAGCACTATTCACAATAGCAAAGACTTGGAATCAACCCAAATGTCCATCTGTGACAGACTGGATTAAGAAAATGTGGCACATATACACCATGGAATACTATGCAGCCATAAAAAAGGATGAGTTTGCGTCCTTTGTAGGGACATGGATGCAGCTGGAAACCATCATTCTTAGCAAACTATCACAAGAACAGAAAACCAAACACCGCATGTTCTCACTCATAGGTGGGAACTGAACAATGAGATCACTTGGACTCGGGAAGGGGAACATCACACACTGGGGCCTATCATGGGGAGCGGGGAGGGGGGAGGGATTGCATTGGGGAGTTATACATGATATAAATGATGAATTGATGGGTGCTGACGAGTTGATGGGTGCAGCACACCAACATGGCACAAGTATACATATGTAACAAACCTGCACGTTATGCACATGTACCCTAGAACTTAAAGTATAAAAAAAAGAAAAAGATGTAATTGGCTATATTAGTTTGAAGTAAGTAAATATTTGATTCTTTTAATTCCACATCTTCTGTGTCTTTTTCCACCAAGCTGATAATGACTGGTCCTAGTATTGATAAGTCAACAGGAAAAGAGAGCTGAGTCATAGGATTTCTGGTACTGCCAATTCTGCTCATGTATACTCAATTTTATTTCAAAAATACAAGTATATAACAAAAAAGCAGGTAGTGCAGGTTAAGCAGACAGACAGAAAAAGAGGAAATAATACACCAAAATTCTTACAAGGCTGTGTGACACTGGTCTCCAGCCATTTCCCTTTTGTCTTATTTAGTCACAGTTTTTATTCTTAAACGAATCCCTGGCAAAGGGGATGGGAATTTCCAGTTTTGTCTTATGAGGCAAACTCATGCTCTGGGGCTTGACTCATGTTTTGTTTTTTGAGATAGTGTCTCACTCTATCACCAAGGCTTGAGTGCAGTGGTGCAATCATAGCTCACTGTAGTCCTGAAATCCTGGGCTCAAATGATCCTCCTGCCTCAGCCTCCCGAGATGCTGGGATTACAAGTATATGCCACCACACTCAACTAATATTTTTATTTTTTATAGAGACGCGGTCTCACTATGTTAACTACGTTGATTTCAAACTCCTGGCTTCATGCAATCCTCCTGTGGAATTTCTTTCACAGGAATTTTTCCAAATGATTTATCCAATAAAAGCAAATAGTAGCTATACAATACATAAGTGTTCAGAGGAGCATTATATATACTAGCAAGAAATTGTAAACACATACATCTCCAACAGCAGGTGTAAAGCTTAATAAAACAACAATTCAAAAATAGTATATATAAGTATTAAGTGAAAAAAACAGAATAGACGATACTTTTATATACAAAGTTTTGTTGTTATATTATTTAAAATATGAAGACTTGTGGAAGGCAATGGAATTACTGTTATTTAACAATAATTTACTTTTAAACAATATAATTTAATTTTAAAATTGTATGTATACAGGCCAGGTGGCTCACGCCTGTAATCCCAGCACTTCGGGAGGTCGAGGTGGATGGATCCCCTGAACCCAGGAGTTCGAGACCAGCCTGGGCAACGTGGTGAAAACCTGTCTCTACTAAAAACACAAATATTAGCCGGGCATGATGGTGTGTGCCTGTAATCCCAGCTACTTGGGAGGCTGAGGCAGGAGAATTACTTGAATCCAGCAGGCGGATGTTGCAGTGAGCCAAGATTGTGCCACTGCACTCCAGCCTGGGCGACAGAATGAGACTCGGGCTCAAAAAAAAAAAAAATTGTATGTATATAAAAATGTTTCGGCCGGCCGCGGTGGCTCACGCCTGTAATCCCAGCACTTTGGGAGGCCGAGGCGGGCGGATCACGAGGTCAGCAGATGGAGACCATCCTGGCTAACACGGTGAAACCCTGTCTCTGCTAAAAACACAAAAAATTAGCCGGGCGTGGTAACCAGCTCCTGCAGTCCCAGCTACTCAGGAGGCTGAGACAGGAGAATGGCGTGAACCCGGGAGGCGGAGCTTGCAGTGAGCCGAGATCGCGCCACTGCACTCCAGCCTGGGCGACAGAGCAAGACTCCATCTCAAAAAAAAAATAAATAAATAAAACATTTCAAATGATGTTAATGAAAGTCTTTTATTTAAAGAAAGCAGATGATTATTCCCTTCTTTGATAAATATGGACTATTATACACCGAATTTACTTAAAATAAATATATTTACATTAATATATTCTGATGCCGGCTGGCTTATCATCCTATGAGCTGAATACTACCTCCCATTACAGTAGGCAGAATAATGCACCTCCCGCCACACACACAGATAACCATTTCTCGGTCCCTGGAATCTGTGAATACATTACCACACAAGACAAAAAGGACTCTGCAGATGTGATTAAGGTAAAGGACCCAGACGTGGGGAGATAATCCTGGATTATCTTGGCAGACCCAATGTAAAAAAAGGGTCCTAAAAATCAGAGAACTTTCCCCAGCTCTGGCCAGAGGGAGACATGACTATAGAAGAATGGTCGGAGATAGACAGTGTCTCCAGCTTTGAAGGTGGAGGAAGGGATGCAGGAGGTAAGGAATGAGGATGGCCTCCTCTAAAAACTGAAAAAGGCAAGGAAACACTTCTCCCTCAGAGACTCAAAAGGTAATGCAGCCCTGTGGCACCTTTACCCTAGCACAGTGAGATCCATCAGACTTCCAGCCTACAGAACAGTTAGAGAAATGTGTGTTGCTGACACACGAGCATGAAAAAATGCTCATCATCACTGGCCATCAGAGAAATGCAAATCAAAACCCCACACATGAGAGTACCATCTCACAACCAGTTAGAACTGGCGATCATTAAAAAAGTCAGGAACAACAGGTGCTGGAGAGGAATATGGAGAAATAGGAACACTCTTTCCAATGTTGGTAGGGACTGTAAACTAGTTCAACACCATGTGGAAAGACAGCTGGTGCATTCCTTCAAGATCTAGAAAGTAGAACATACCATATGATCTAAGCCATCGCATTACCTGGGTATATACCCAAAGGTATATAAATCATGCTGCTATAAGACACACCACACGATAATGGGTTTATGCAGCAACTATTACAATAGCAAAGACTTGGAATCAACCAAATGTCCATCTGTGACAGACTGGATTAAGAAAATGTGGTCACCCAATATTTATACCATGGATACTATGCAGCCATAAAAAAGGATGAGTTGTGTCCTTTGTAGGGACATGGATGCAGCTGGAAACCATCATTCTCAGCAAACTATCGCAAGAACAGAAACCAAACACGCATGTTCTCACTTTCATAGGTGGGGAATTGATCAAATGAAGATCACTTAGACATGGGAAGGGGAACATCACACACCGGGGCCTTATTATGGGGAGAGGGGGAGTTGGGGAGGAGGGATGGCATTCGGGAGTTAGTAACTGAGTAAATGAACGAGTTGACATGGGTGCGACGAGTTAATGGATGAGCACACCAACATGGATATGTATACATATGTAACAAACCTGCACATTGTGCACATGTACCCTAGAACTTAAAGTATAATAAAAAAAAAAAGAGAGAGAGAGAGAAATATGTGTTGCTTTTAAGTCATTGATACGGTTTACCTCTGTGTCCCCACCCAAATCTCATGTCCAATTCTAATCCTCAGTGTTGGAGAAGGGGCCTGTTGGGAGGTGACTGGATCATGGGGGCAGACTTCCCCCTTGGTGTTCTTATGATAGTGAGTGACTTCTCATGAGATATGCTTGTTTAAAAGTGCATAGCACTTTCGTCTCTGCTCTCTCTCCTGCTCCGCCATGTGAAGGTGTGTCTCCCTCCTCTTTGCCTTCCACCCTGATCACAGGTTTCTTGAGGCCTCACCAGCTATGCTCCCTGTACAGCCAGCAGAACCATGTGCTTTTGAGACAGTCTTGCTCTGTTCCCCAGGCTGGAGTGCAGTGGTGCAATCTTGGCTCACTGCAACCTTCACTTCCCAGGTTCAAGTTATTCTTGTGCCTCAGACTCCCAAGTAGCTGGGATCACAGGCACGTGCCACCAGGCCTGGCTAATTTATGTATTTTAGTAGAGATGGGGTTTCGCCATATTGGCCAGGCTGGTCTCAAACTCCTGGGCTCAGGGGATCCACCTGTCTCGACTTTCCAAAGTGCTGGGATTACAGGCATGAGCCACCACTGCCTGGCCCCAGGTAGTTCTTTACAGCAAGTCTCAGGTGAACTAATACAGCCACCAAGCTTACAATAATTTGTTACAGCAGCAGTAGAAAACAAATATACCCACACACTGAGCTCTCAACCAATGTTAAGAGGAATGGAAGGAATGAGTTTGAAAACGATTTTCTCATTCTCATAGCTAAAATAGCCTAGGAAGCTTGTTTAAATATTTTACTTTCTTAGGAAACTTAAAAATAAAAGAATAAAGTAAAAGTAAACTTCATTCTAACTCCTGTCCAAATTATCTCAGTTTCTAAATTTATAACATGCAAAACCGAATGCCTGTTATTCTAGTGGCATCAGTTAGATGTTAATGTGTTTGACTAAAACGTATACAATTAATATTTTCAACTCAGTTGGCTTTATGAAAAAAAAGCTTATTAATCCCTTTCTCCTCTTTTATAAACTATTAGAAAAGTTTCGCCTCTCTTTTCAGTCCTTTACCCCACCCAATAGTTCAATATATTTGATCACTTACCATCCTCTAGAAAGTGTTCTGGGCCTGGTCTAGAATTATCTAAAATTCACTTAAATTATGTTTTATATTCTTTATAAAATAAAGAATTGGATTTCTCTAACTTTATGATCAGGAAAATTCACAAAATTAATTATTAAAATGATACTTCAGTCATTTTATACAGTCTTCCTTGATTATTTGAAAATAATTTTGTGAGGTTAATAATTTAAAATTATTGTTATGAGGCAAATACAGGTTTCATATGCCTTACATTGTTTAGTACACTAAAATTTCCTATTGAGAATGCAATGATTATGCAATTATAAAAACAAGCTCTATAAGCAGTAGCTTGCACATGAGGAGAGACACTCTAGCTTTTCCCAGAAATCATGAGATGTGCAATACAGAGATAATCAGAATTAGAAACAGTGAGCATGCTACTGCCATTTCCAAATGGCAGCAGAGATGAAAGTGGGGCTCCAAATTCTTCATCCAATTTTGAACATAAATTCAACTTAGCATCCATCTGTTGAGTCTTTATATTTAAGCAGCTACACAGTGATTATAAGTTTTGTGTATGTGTTTGCAAATATTTTTCAGACTGTTTAGACTTTGAGAGAAAACCTTAGGCATGAATATGTAGATTTCTGGTAGAATTAATTATTCCTATTAGTCCAGCTCTATCATACAAGGGAGAGGAGACGAAGAAAAAGCAGGATGCTCAGCTAACAGAGAGTCTATTTACTGGTTTTAGCAAACACACATATACCCTGCACTATTTCTCCTTTCAAACAGCCTCATATAACAAATGATCTGGTCAAGGGAGTGGTGAGGCCAATTCTAGCTGAACAGAGCTGCAGCTCTTCTGTCAGCTCCTTCCCTGGGTTCCATGTGACTCTCCCAGGCCCTCCAGCAGAGCTCTCCCTTGGTTATCGGCAGGAATATAGAGAGCTATTTATGCACTTGAGATAACTAGGAACACAACTACATCAGTGACCTCTAAATTCGCCATCCCTGCCTACTGTCAAGTACAATTACCTTGTTCCAACCTAAAGGAAAAAAATGATTTACCCTTTCCCCAGTGATAATGTTCTTTTAAGTGTTCAAAGCATTAATCAGGAAGGCTGTTTTAATATTCTATCCTTGGATTTTATTCTATTGCAGCAGGATTTATAATCACACACTTAAAAATCTTTTAGTACTTCATAGTTTAAAAGTGCCTTGGGTTGTAGGCTGCACATGTCTATTAAAGATGATAAATGAAGAAACCCAGAAAATTAATTTCTGGGGGAAGAAATAAATTGGTTAGCTGCCCTTAGGTTCAATTCTGGGGTGTTTCTGCATTTGCAGTTTATTCCTAATGCAAGTGTTTAAGCCAATTTTTATCTGTGATGTTTTGTTTTCCATAATTCTCTGTTGTTAGGCTATGGGAGAATAACCTGCTCGACTGGAAATTCCCCCCTATAATTTGATAAGTGTATTTCATCATAATACACTAAAATGAGTCTAGGCCCTTTAAACTAGTTAATTACATAATTTGAAGGATTTGCATGGGAAGAAACTTCACTGCGGATTAAGAAACAATTGTAATCTCTGCAATCTAGTTACACCTGTTCTCCAGTTGTCAAGTCATCTCTGGATCCTAGACTACTGTTTCAAAAGCTTTCCCTGCCTTATTTAAACTGAAAACATTACAAATAAACAGCTCATAAACATTAAAAAAAATTACTAGAATTTGTGCCATTTCATCTTTACTACTATGTCATTTTATAAGATTTTTTAAAACAACAATGAATTAAGAATCAAGTAAATTATATTGCTGATTCTGCCATCATTTACAACTTTAAAAAAGTCATTTATCTCTGAACTTTATTAAATTTACTAGTAAGCAGTGGGGCTGGACTGGATGGCCTCTGCATACACTTCTACAGTTTTTTTTTTCTGATGATTTTTGGGGCAAAGCTGGAAAATGAAAGGATTTCATTTGGCAAAGAATTAAAACCTCCAGGAAATAGGTGTGAAACAAAAGTCAAACTCTTCTTCAAAAAAACTCCAAGGGGTAAATGGAGGAAAGAGAAAAATTACAAAGTTAGAAGACAGTGTATGAGAACAAGGGACTAGATTCTTGAAGCTTTGGTGTATGTCAGCAGAGAGAGAGTGTGTGTGTGTGTGTAGTGGGGTGGGGGTATTTTTATTAAAAGAAATAGCAGATTCTGGCAAACATACTGACCAAGAGTTAAAGAACTTCCATAAGTCTGACTCAGTTCTGCTTCTAGTTTGGAGACTAGTTACCTAATTTTGTTTCTTAACTTCTTCCTTCTCTAAAAGACGATTCACACACACTTACTGTGTATTGTCTCCATCTAGTAGAGCAGTTACAAAAATTAAAATATGATAAGAGTAATGAATACTTTCAATTGACATAGCATACCTCTTCCCATGCCTCAGGCACTCACACTATTGCATATGCTTCCAGAACAAAATGCCTTGACATTCACAAACAGAACAGAAAATGCTTAGGGGAATACTGCAAGGAAATAAATATATTATGTCTATTTTCCTTGAATTTCTAGCTAATAAAGTAGTTCTAGAAAACTCATCTCAAATTTGCACTTTAAAAATGTTAAGTAATGCAGAATCATTATTCAGTTACTGGATATGGAAAATCAAAATTATAAATAAGCCAGCAGCCTGCTACCACATTATTTGCTACATAAGAATTTCTCTTTCAATTAGTATAAATTGTAAATGGTATATGACTTGGCTCAGTATAGCTCAAGACATATGTCTAGATAAATGTTTATCTTTCTATTAGAACAGTCACAGAATGTCAATATCTAAGTAAGTATTCAAATTCTGGCTGAAAGGGGAAGGCAAAATCTATTCTATAGAAGGATTCATTTCTTGGATTATAGATGATGAATTAGCTGGGTGACACACAAGTAAGAAGAGTTATCTTTACTATATTTCAAACACCTATATCTCAGGTGTCCAAAGAAAGTCTAGATAATATGTCATTGTCAAGGCTTAAAGTACATTAATCCTTAAAAATGCTTAGATTTACGAGAATTTTCCTCCGAAAATATAGTTTCATTTAAACCCCAAATGTTCAATTGTACTCTCGTTCATTCAGAGAACCAGAGTATTAGTGACAATTAGAAACAGCTAAATATTTAAAGGAAAAAAATCAGAGATGTTAATTACTTTTGTGCAGAGATAATTACCTCAATATAAAATATAAAATTAGAAAACTTAGATGACTGACAACAGAGCACTGTTTAACTATGGACCATTCTTCATATGCATAATTTATAGGTATTCTAATGCTGACATTTAAAATCATTCTGTTGAATATCGTAATACAAAGAATATTTAGTAACATGAAGAAATGTTCAGAAAGTGAAAAGTGAAAATAAATGTTGCACAGAATGTGAAAAGTGAAAATAAATGTTGCACAGTATAATCCAAATTTTAAAAAATAACTGTGCTTATTTAAAGTAAAATATACTAGAAGTAGTTTTCTCTGGGTGAGAATTAGGGCAATATCTATTTTCTCCTCTGTATTTTTTCCCAAATTCTTTACAATACACATGCTATTTTTTACACTTTAAAAAGCATTAAATTTAGAGTAAACAATCATCTATTCATGTGTTGGTAAAGTGTTAGTGTTGCAATCCTAGAACTATAATGTGGTCACTTTAAGTTGAATCCTTAAGAGGTCAATGTGTGCATAATTTAACCGAAGGTGAGCAGTCTGACACTCTATAATTGATCAAAACATTCAGCTTCATCAACAAATTAATTATAGCTTACTAAATTTAGTGATAAATTATTGGCCTCAGTGATGGACTTCATGGACAATATAGCCATGACATACAAAAGAATCCCTTCCTATGCCACAGTCAGTACACAATGCAGAGTAATGAATATGGTTCTAATCTGATATGATAAATTATTATTAAACTTTGCAGTATGTCAAAATGACACTGCCTTTTAAATCTATGAAGACTTCATCTCATAGGAGAATCCAAAATAGATGCATCTTATATTCGGGATGGACATCAGGTGAATATGAGCAGATTGGGGTGTCCTTCAATGTATGATATCCAATCCTAATTCATTCTCTAGTCAGTGCTCTCTCTCTCTCATACACACACACACAAACACACATATACACAGGCACACATACACACATACACACGCAAACGAACAGAATCCGTATAGGAGGCCTCCCACCTTCTTGTCACCAACTTCAGCATCTGCAGCCATCCATTCTTTCCTTCCTCTTATTTGACTGGAAAAGGTGCCTTGTCTATCTAAGGCACACCCTCTATCTATCTTCTGGATCCTATCCATCCTGAATTGTAGAGACCGTATACTCTCAGGTTTTCCCTTTCTCTTTTATAGTTAACTTCTCCCACTTTTGGCATTTCCTCATTCACATTTTAACATGTCCAAATTTTTGCCACCTTGAGAAAATAAAACCGCTGTGGTATTCTCACCTACCTACATATAGACTGCCCCAGAAGTTACAGCCATATTCCCCAAAAGAGGTGTCTACCATCCTTATCTTTAAACTTATTCCAAAACCTGCTACAGCCTGACCTCTGTGTTCACAAATCCTCAGACAGGTCTCTTCCCAAGACCACCAACAAGGTTGCAGAATCAACACCACAGTCTTACTTGTCTGTAACGTCAGACCTAATTGAATGTAGCTGTCTCTTGAAACATTCTCTTTTCTAATATTTGGGTCACCATTTGTTCTGATTTTATTACTAATTTTCCTGCTACCTTTCTGGGTATTCCTCTGCAGTCCCCTTTATATGCTCCTGTTTCTCTCTCTCTCAAAATATGTTAGCATTTATGAATTGTATCTTAGGGAGCCTCATCTTCTTACTGTGGATAAACTGACTAGGTGAGGTCTTTCATCTCAATGGCTTCAAAACCCATTTATGTGCTATAGGCCATACCTTTTCTCTGAGTTCCAAATGGATTAGTTTAGCTGCTATTGCATGGCTTTATTTAAATGTCTTACATCAAATTCAACATTTTCAAAACGGAAATTCTTATCTTTTTCCTCAAAGGTGTTTCTACATTAATCTTCCCTATCACAGTAAATCCTCATCTCTAAAATAGAAACCTGGGAGTTACCCTTGATTCATTTGTGTGTATCTTGCTCTACTTCTCTGTCTCTCTCCACCTTCCACCACATTCACCATATTCCTCACATCCAATCAATCACGAAGTCTCCAATTAACCTCTTATGTTTTTTTTTAAATCTATCACTTCTCTCATTTACACCCCCAATTGACCATAAACTGAGGCCTCCATCATCTCTTGTCTGAACTATCATAATCATCTATGATATGATTTGTTGGCCTCCATCTGGCCTGGCCCATGCTGCTGCTTACAAAAGATGCTTGTAAAATGAAATTTTAATCTTCTTATTCCACTTTAAAAAGTCCTTAATTTATACACATTGCCTCGAGTATAAAGTCCAAACACTTAAACTCAAGGCTCCTCTTTACTTGGTGAGTACCTGTTGTGTTCTCTAGCCTAAGTTCTCACCATTTCTTACCCTCATGCATCAATAATCCAATTACCTTGAACTTCTTGCAGGTCTTTAAAAGTGACAGTTCTTTCTTGCTTTTGAGGCTTTACGAATGTGGATCTCTGGAAGTCTTAAAACTCTCATCCTCTTTTTCTTTACTTGAAAAATTCTGACATATTTTGTGCACAGTCTTGAAACATCAATTTATTTGATATTTCCCTTGACAAAAGCAAGCCTTTCATATGGATTCCCATAATTCTCTACTTCTCTACATTTTATCTTGCTGCTTGTTTTTAATTGTTGGTCTCTCTCAATAATCGAACATTGTTACAAGAGTAGGGATCAATTCTATCTTATATTTTAGGTATATCACAGCAAGGGCCAAGCCCAGCAGATGAATAAATAGTTTTTGAATTAACAACTAAGTGAATGAGAACAAGGGTACAGTGCATCCTGCCCGTTTGGGGGTACAAATTCTAGAGTTTTCATCTAATGGACATATCTAACAACATTCAACCCTTTTCAAGACTCCAGGCCCTTCCTGCCTTCCTTCCTTCCTTCCTTCCTTCCTTCCTTCCTTCCTTCCTTCCTTCCTCCTTCCTTCCTTCCTTTCTTCTTTCCTTCTTCCTTCCTTCCTTTCTTCGTTTTCTTCCTCCTTCCTTCCTTCCTTCCTTCTTTCCTTCCTTTCTTTTTTTCCTTTCTTCTTGTTATTATAATTAGCCAGGATAACAGCTTCAAACTAGGTGCTAATGGACTATAAGCACATCTTCTTATCACTCATGATTTTAAGTGGAATGTTCTGGTGTTCAGATGACAGCCAGTAGTAACCCTGAGGCTGGTAAGTTGGGGTTATAGAATGAAAGGAGAACCAAGTATTTAAAATAAAATATATTGAATCTATAAGAAGATATTTTATTAGCTATTTATCTAATAACATTTATTTAAGAATATAGCCCAAGAAAAAAAAGAAGATGATATGCATATTAACACAGTCTTTAATGAGGATACCATTAAATTTTTAATACTTAGTGTCAAAAGTCCTTTTATTACTGTAAAAGTGTTATATATGATTCTAGCACTCCTTGCTTATAGAAGTTTTGCCCAAAAATATAAGACCATATCTTATACTTAACATCTGAAGAATAATAACAACAAAACAGCAACTAATGCTTATATTATACTTACTATAAGAGACTATGCATATCCGTGAGGTGAGTGGGTTGCAGGAATGTCTTCAATGCTGCTACTTGGTAGCCCCAAGAGGAGAGAAAGCCACCAGAAATATTTGGTTGCAACTTTTTCCCTTCACAAGAGTCAAGCAGCAAAATTGTGGGTGAAGCCCAGTTAACATGGCTCTCTTTGGAAAGGTTGAGGCATTGAAGGCCAAACTTCCTGTCATGATTAGGAAATCACAGACTGTTCTTAATGTTACAGAAAAAGCAATGCTATTGTGTGACACTTTCAGCTACTTGAGTTGTGAATCTGGCATTGTGTGATTACTCAGCCCTTGCTTATATTATAATAAATATTTAAAATATCCCTCAGAATCTGAGATAACACATCAGTAACAGTTTAATTGAGCACTTGCAAAATTCTCTGCCAGAGTTAGGCTTGTACTCAGTATTGGCATCAGGAACTTCCTAACATCATATTCATTCATTTTCCTTTTCCCAACACGAAACACACCCCTGGCTAAATTTACCAGCTTTCTTTACAGCTAACTCTCATCCTGTTGACTGTAAATAGGGACTGAGTAATACTCACAGTCCCTGACCTATGTAAGTGCTATGTAAGTACTACTTCCTGTTTTGCTATTATTTGGATGTTATGTATTACAAACGGAAGCAACACATAGGTGGCAGCTGAAAACCAGCAAGTGGCATGCGATATTCATATTACTCATTGTAAACTTTAGTTTCCAAAACTTATTAAAAAAATGTTTCTTTTCTTTTTCAGGAAATCAGACTTTAAAATCTAACTTAAATAATGGTTAGCACTTACAATTTTATACCAGGTTTGAAGGAAGTTTGAATAAGACACAATTTGTATTGTATGCGATGCAGGAAAATAGAAAATTATAATGTGTTCATCTTCTATGTTTACCCCCTTATGCTGCTTTTGTCTCCTCTATTGATTTATTTGGATTAATACTGTATTATTACTAATATATTATTTAGATTAATATTATATTATTATTTACTTTGCTGTTGGACTTTGGTCATGGACATGGCTGTTGGACATGGCTTCAAAAATATGCTACTATTATAATGTTTCTAAGAATAAATTAGATAGATGGTAAAAATGGACCCCCACCTTTTATTATTAATATCCCAATTTTGGATAACTTTTCCTCTATATTCTGGGTTGGTCCAACAGCAAAGAAAATAATAACAAGAAGGAAGCAAATATGAGGAAGAAACCTGTTCCTACCATGACTCAAATGCTTAACTCCTATGAGGATCACAGGCTCCCAAGCTCCTATAAAAAGATAAACAGATCCCAACTCCATTGACTCCCTCTGTCCTTAATGTGTGAGCCCAATGAAAGCAATTCTTACTGCACTACTTGCCTTTCTAGGGAAGATCTTAAACAAGTAATAATAAAACAGTTCCTACAACTATCATAGGGAAAATGCTTTTGGTGAATTCACCTAAAATCCTACATTTGATGTAAGTTTCTTTTGTTAGTATTTTTTAAGAGACCAGGTTTCACTGTCACCCAGGCTGGAGTGCAGTAATGCCATCATAATTTACTCACTGTAGCCTCAAACTCCTGGGCTCAAGGGTTCCTCCCTAGTAGCTAGGACCACAGGCATGTGCCACCAAGCCAGGTTAATTTTTTTCTTTTTAAAGTTTTGTAGAGACAGGCATCTCCCTACAATGCTCAGGCTGGTCTTGAACTCCTAGCCTCAAGTGATTCTCCTGCCTTGGCCTCCCAAAACACTGGAATTAAAAACAAAAGATTTTATGCCACTTCACCAAGCCGAAGTAGATATTTTCAAGAATGGTTTTGCAGGAATTGGCAAATAGATCTATTGAGACTTGGAACTATCCGGTTCCCCATCTCATTTAACCAGAACAGCTCTATTTTCATCTATTTCTCTAAAAAGATGTATTGACATAGTTCCCCCGGTTAAAACAACTGGAAAATCATCAGTCTAATGCAGCACTATCCAAAATAAATGTAATTCAAGCCACAAATCTGCAGCACATGCATGCTTTTGCATTTTCTAGTAGCCAGATTTATTTTAAAAGTAAAAAGAAACATTTTGAATTTTAATTTATCTGATATATCTGAAATGTTACATCAGCATGTACTGAATATAAAAATTATTAATGCAATATTTTACATTTTACCTTTTGTATTTAATCTTAAAACTCTGCTATGTAGTTTACATTTAAAGTATCTCAATTTGTATTAATCACATTTTAAGAGGCAAATAACCATATAAGGCTAGTGGCTACTATGTTGTATAGATGAAACTTCAGTGCTTTATTCTTTTTGAGGGTTTCCCACCTTTATTCTATCAATTAAACTGCATAGGTATCATCAGTGCAGCGTCCACTATTGGTCACCTACCCAGTGTCCATTCTTCCATCTCCCCTGCTCATCGACATAGTTATTTTCATTGAATCCTATGTGCTTCAGGGCTGAGCCCATCCCTAGCTACAGGAATGTGCCGGGGTTAGGGATAATCATGTGACCCCATACTAGCTAATGAGATCCAACAGTTTCCTCATTTTTAAAAGAAAGTCATAGAAAAACACAGTTTCTCTCTCTTGCTACAAGTTAACCGGGAAGCACGTACTAGCATCTCTACTACCACTTGCAGAGAACAAGCTGTAGGATGAGGCCAACATTGTACTGCGAAAGAGAGATGGGGCAAACCTTGGTCCTAGAGGATGATGCTGAGCTTTGGGATTAACCAACTCTGAAGTCTGCCCTAACTTTGGATTTGTTATGTTTTTTTTTCTCCCAAACCACTACATTACATCATCTCTAATAATGACTGAGGGCAACATAAATATAGTGAGACTCCTGAGCATCTTTTGCAGCATTATGTTTTTTCCTCTGTTTTTTATTTTTTACTATGTTTCCCTATTGTTGCTGAAATTCCTCATGTTTAATTGTTATCCCCAGGGCACCTTTCCAAATATCCCTTTCATTTTTTCCATCTTTAAACACCAGGCATTAGAGCAACTATTTTCTTGTGCTCCTTCCCATTGCTTCCAATTAACTTCTCTCTTCCATTATAAAAACAATGTTGTCTCTCTTATAATTGTCTACCCTAAAGGTATGTTTAAATCTTCCCTAGAATTTTTGTTCCTAACAACAAAGTGGAAACAATAAAAGTAGAGAATAGAGAAAAACATGTACTATTATCTTAAATACTAACAAATTTTACTGTATTAATAGTACCCATGATTCATTAGCTTCAAGTTGGATTAACGGCTTTAGAATGAAAAAGATTTGAGTATGATTCACTCAACACTATTTATCATCTGTGGCCTTAAAGCTAGTTGCGTACTCAGCTAGTGAAAAAGTAAAATAAAATAAAATAAAAAACAGGAATTAATGTCACTTACATTTCAAGATTTATGTGAATATTAAAAAACATCTAATATATGTAAAACTCTTAAAGCTAGGATTTATACCTTGATCTTCTTATTCCTAATCTAGTGTCCTTTTCACTTAATTACACTTCCCTTCTTCATTCATTCCACAATCATTTATTGAGTGATTGCTTTGGGACAGGAAGATTTATTGACAAATAAGGCAAGATCTCTGCTTTTAAGCAGTTTATAATTTAAACTGAATCAGACAAATAGATATAAACAAGAGGGAGGCCATAAAGCTTAGTGGCTAATTACGCAGGCAATAAAATCAGGCAGATCTGGATTTGACCCCAGGAAAGTTACTTAACATCTCAAAACCAGTTTCCTATTCTGAAAACGAAGATGATAGGGTCTCCTCAAGTTGTCATCAATAGAACAAAATGAAATTATATCTGTGAAATACAATGCGCATGAATTATAAAACAAGCATTTGTCTGTTGAGGCCAATCATCCTCATTGTCGTAATTATAACTGTGCATAATTAAGTGTAAAAGTATGCACAGGCACTATGGAGTAAAGAGGAAGGGCATTTAAATCAGTTTCTATGGCCAGGTGTGGTGGCTCACACCTGTAATCCCAGTACTTTGGGAGCCCTGAGTGGGAAGATCACTTGAGGTCAGGAGTTCGAGACCAGCCTGGCCAACATGGTGAAACCCCCATCTGTACTAAACATACAAAAATTAGCTGGGTGTGGTGGCACACGCCTGTAATCCCAGCTGCTCTGGAGGCTGAAGCAGGAGAATCACTTGAACCTGGGAGGTGGAGGTTGCACTGAGCTGAGATGACGCCACTGCACTCCAGCCTGGGTGACAGAGTGAGACTCCATCTCAAATAAATAATAATAATAATAATAATAATGATAATAAAATAAATAAATAAATAAGTTTCTAGGTTCAGAGGAACTCCTGTCTCCCAAAACAGCAGATGCTTTGTAGGTATTTGAGACACAGTCCATATTTCTGAGTGTGAAATTGAGTGAATCATTATAAGAGCTACAAACTGATTTTTATCACTGAAGGTAAGGATGCTGGGGTAGGGATGAAAAAAAATGGTACAGTGGTGAATGTGGCCAAATCCAAGATCTTGGGAATCTGAAGCCTTTTAATCTGGGTGAGAGGCTACTACAGTAACATGCCTGAATTCCATGTTAGAGAGTCACTGTGGTCACACTGAGGTTCTCTAAGGCTCTTTCTCTTTTCCATAATTACAAGAAAAAAAAGATGAAAGCAGGTTTGCAAGAATCCCAATTGCACTGGATCATACTGGAGGCTTTAGAGCTGTCAAAACAAAGTTTCTAATTTTGACTGTAGTCAAACACTTTCCCACCAAGCAAGAAGAACTCAATATACAGTTTTATTTGTTTTATAAATAGTTTAGTGAAAAGAATAATATATGTGATTTGTACTAGCTGAAAAATGTTTGCCTAGTAAAACTTTATCACTGAATGTGAATGTTGTAAGCCTAAAAGACACACAGAAGTAAATAAAATTGATGCCACACCTTTACAAAAACACCTCCTAAACTGCAGGTATCATGGTGAATGGAATCATTTAACAAGTTACTGTCAGACAAGTGAAAGCTCCTGTCACCTTCTACAGGGATTTTCAGAATATGTTCCCTAGATACTCAAGGTCCTACAAAGGTCAATCAGTTGATGAATCAATAGATATTCTACAGGAAATCATCACCATAATTATATGATGCAGATCATTTCTGTGATTTTTTTTTTTTTACTATTCTCAATCCATCTATTCTTTTTTGTACAATATTTTCAATGAAGTGACTTGAAAATATTTTTATAAACTAATAAGAAAGAGAGAAACAATGTGACACATAGCATTATAGCGTAAAAAAGCCTAAGATCTACCCATTACTAGGAATATGATTAGGGAAAGTTATCAAATCTTTTCTGTCTTATCATTTGCAATTGAAACATGGGAATGAAAAGTAACAAACTCAAAAATTGTTGTGAAGGTTAAATCAGATAACATATGGAAAGGGTAATTGTCAAATATGTACCTGCACATAATAGGCATTCAGTAAATAGAAGTCCTTTTATTTTTTGTGGCTCTCTTCAGTTTGCGCTCCACCAGTCTCACTGCTACCCCAATTTCCCAACAGATATGTGGCAGGAAAACACACACACACATGCACACACACATGCACACACGCACATGTGCACAAGGCTTCAGAAATGTTACTATTATAAAGTTTCTAAGAATAAATTAGATAGATGGTAAAAATGAACCTCCACCTTTTATTATTAATAACCCAGTTTTGGATAACCGTTTCTTTGTATTCTGGGTGGGAGAGAAATCCTAGCACATATGTCATAAACCAAGTGCTGGAGGTGCCTGAACCTTCATCCTTTGTTATAGCATGGGGGTAAATAACCCAAGCTAGAGCAGTCAGGCTGGCAATAGAAGTTTGAATTTTACAAGCATAACACAAAGAAGAAGGGGGTTTTTAGACACTGGATTCATCACAGTGGCATGCAGCAAACATTTTTCCAGCAGGACTTTGGCTGAGCAGCCTGAAGTTCATCATCAAGAACATCCTGGGTCCTGCCTGTTTTCCAAACCTGACCTGCCAGCTTTCTCTGGACTCTGTGAGCTCCCGAAACCCTTCTACATAGACCCTTTGCACTTGGAGTCACAGTTGGTTGTTTGCAACCCAGAATCACGTCTAAGGAAGAGGGTAGAATTCTGAAGTCAGAAGATATTCCATGCTTCCTGATATTGATCTGTAGCAAAATTTAATCAGAAATAGACGCTAGAGAAAATAATTTCAAAATGTTCCTAATGTCTTTTATAGAACAAAAGCTAGTATTAAGAAATTTACTTTTGGATCCAGGCAAATCCCTAGTCTATTCTTGGAGAAAATTACTACCATTAAATAATTTCAAAAGTCTGCCGCCCAGCATGTTGGCCGTTAGCACAGCCACTGATTTATAAAGAAAAAGCTGGCTGCCAGATTAACATAAAACCCAGACCACAGCTCATCCTTTATGGAAAAATCAAGAGAGAACTTCTTTTTTCTTCTCTAGTCATCTCACTATGGTGTTAATGGAGTATTTGTGAGATTTTCATCTTATAATGACACCTCTCATTATACTCTTACTTCTGGACAATTCTCTGAGCCTGAATCTTTCCTCATAGCTTAGAAAACTCATACCACTCTTTGAAAATGGAACTTTGTCATCTATGACTGTTTCTCGTATTTATAAAACAAAACAATAGAAAAAAATCGATGATGTCTAAACAGTGCTTCAAGATGATGTATTCAGTAAAATATTGTATTATTATAAAAGCAAAATTAAAATCTCACATGTAGACCGCAGATATAAACTTGTTAACTTGAAGCTTTGAAAAAAGAACACAAGGCCTAGCCAAGGAGCTGCAAAGCTATGGCTTAGACTGGTTCCTTAGGAGCAGAGCCTTGAAGTGGGGATTGTGATACACAGCAAGAAGCTGAAGTTAGTGGCTCAGAAAGAGACAGTCCTGGCTTCAATCTTCTATAAGCCCGCCTCCACTCTTCATGCTCCTGCAGTTTAAGTGAATCAAGCAACTCCCCCTACCTGTTTATTTTTATGTATTTATTTATTTGTATAAGCTAGTTTGCATTAGTTTTCAGTCATTTGCAGCCAAACAATCCTGATTTTAAAAGTAGGGAGTATTAACTTGAGAACTGCTCTCCGTTTAGGAGAAAAAGAGGCCAACAATAACCAGAGCCCGTTTAAAAAGAACAACGACAACAGAAAGTTTCTTCTGAGACCTAGCCTGGAAATCAGCATGCTCCAGATCTTCTGGGGATCACGATTCTTATGACATTCTATTATTTTATAAGCAAACTTTGCTAACTTCTGTGTCTTTATGTGACTGTTCTGATTCATGTCTCAGAAAAATGGAAATAACATCTATTAGATCAAATTTACCTCCAAATTCTGTCCCTTCCTAGTTTTGTAAGCTTAGAGCAGTCAATTCCTTCTTGGGGAGCCAAATGGAAAGCCATATGTAGATAGCTGGCCACCTCAAAACCAAAGGCTCGGAGAGGAAGAGAGAGGTTCTATGCCTTGTCAGAGTCATAGGACAGGGATTAGAGAAATTTCAAAATGTCTGGTAAACTCTGTCTCCAAAACATTATGTGAATATGTGCACTTCTCCACTCCAATGCCAGTTGTCACCGCCTCTTACCTGGATGACTTCAACAGCCTTCTACCTGGTCTCCCTGCTCCCATTCATACCTTTCTGTAATCCAGCTCCACACAGCTGCCAGAAGGATGCTTCTGGTTTTATTCTGGCACACTGCTTCATTTTCTTAATGGTATTTATCACAATCACCAGACTTCTAGTTTATTTATTGCCTCTCTCCTTCTACTAGAATGCTAATTCCCTGAGAGCATGAAATTAGCCTAATTCACTGCTATATTTCCGGCACCTAGAACTGTGGCTGACACATTATATGGGTTCAGTAAACAAATATTGATTGCATGCATGGCTAAATGAATACTGAATGGTTATCAGCTTTGTTTCTTTATTGAAAATTAAAGACGGAAAATGCTGTTGCTTTTTTTTTTTGAGTCAATTTCAAGTTTCTCCAGGCAATCATTTTAAAGACAACACATTCCTTGAAGACAAGGGTCACGTCATTGTGGCACTACCTCACACGCAATCAGTATTCAATAAGTGTCTCCTAAATAAATTATAAATCCTGGTTCCTCCCTCTGCCACGGTCGAGGTAATTTTTTGTTATTTTTCTGCCTATAAGCGTAGTAGATCTCTTCACTACCTAATAATATAATGCTGCATTAGTAATACTACTCTGTATAACTAGCATTAGGTATAGTGTTTTTATATTTAAAAATTTTTAAAACTTTAAAATGAAAGATGTCTTTAAGTAAATTTAGTATTGTTCTGATGTGTCTGTATCTGGATTCATCTGGCCAGCATTTTGATAGGATTTCTTTGTAATTTGGTGGAGGTGATATTAGTTTTATCTTATTTTATTTTGAGTGAGAAGAATGTTATTTTAAAACTCATTTATGTGAGTTACCATATTAATAACTACAAAACAATGATTTATACTAGTAGGGAAGACATTGTAGAAACCCAGAATTATTTTTTAGGAATACGGTCATAATTCTGAAGTGGAATATGGGAACCTTTTCTTAAAAATTCCCAACATGTGTATGCTTTCTTGTTCCTAAGTCCAGCTGTTAAGTTTTTTAAACCTAATATTTTAATCTAACATTTTTATCGCTAAATTTTCTTTTAAAGTGTTCCTTTTGTCATTTATTGATTTTCCTGGATTTGACATAACAGGTATTTTATAAGATGACATATATGCTATTTTCTTTTTTTTTTTTTGAGACGGAGTCTTGTTCTGTTGCCCAGGCTGGAGTGCAGTGGCCGGATCTCAGCTCACTGCAAGCTCCGCCTCCCGGGTTCCCGCCATTCTCCTGTCTCAGCCTCCCGAGTAGCTGGGACTACAGGCGCCCACCACCTCGCCCGGCTAAGTTTTGTATTTTTTATTAGAGACGGGGTTTCACCGTGTTAGCCAGGATGGTCTCGATCTCCTGACCTCATGATCCGCCCGTCTCGGCCTCCCAAAGTGCTGGGATTACAGGCTTGAGCCACCGCCCCCGGCCAATATATACGCTATTTTCTGTTCACATAAATTGAAGTAGCTAAGTCCCTTTATGTCTGCCATATTTACTAACGTACCTGGCACAAAAGGCACCAGAATCTAGGTCAGTCGTTTAATGTAAATGAACATGAGTTTACATTGCTAATATAATTGTTGATCCACTTAAAACTTGTGCAATAAAGTATGTATGCAGTTACTGAGTTGTCAGCAAAAAATTTAACCTCTTTGTGATAAAACATAATAATAAAATAAAAATGAATTTAGTATTGTTCTAACTAATCCAAGAGCTAGTATTAGCACCGAAGGGTGGAAGCAAAAGGGAGGACAGATTGTGACTCACTCAATATAAGGGAAATGAATTTTTCTAATAGAAAGAACAGCTCAAGTTCAGTTGGGGTATTCTAAGGCATCATGGCATGGAGGAAACAAGGACAAATGAATTCTAAATGGTTCTCAGCTTTGTTTCTTTATTGAAAATTTATTGGCCTTTCAGTCCCAGCCTGTCCACTTAATAGCTCTGCTACCTTGACCAAATCACTCAATTCCTCTCAGCTTTAGTTTTTGTCATTATCAATAACTTTGGCGACAAAAATGCCTATCTCATAGGGTTATTGTAAGAAATTTTTTAAAAACTATGTGTGAGAAAGAGCCTGGCACAATCTTGGCTCTAAGAAAATTCCTAGAGCTCTTGAAAAGTAAAAAATTTCCTATTATTAAGGGTGTTCAACAAAGCTGAAACAATTTCACTAAAAATATTCTAGAAAGATATCAAATATTAGATGAGTTGTTTACCTAAATGGGCTTTGTGAATTCAGGTTTTATAATTCACACTCTCTTATTTTACAAATATAGAAAATCAATACAACTTGCCCAAAATGAAATACAAATTCTCATTCCTAATCTTAAGCAACCTACTTAGGTGTTTCTCCCTTTCCCTTCGGTCTCTATTTGACTCTATCTATAGTTCTTGACATTCTCAAAGGTACTTCTACAAAAAAAGATCTGCTTACCATTCCCAGCACATCCTGTTTAATGTTTTCTGTGGTGCATCTGCACAGACTCACTGCTGCTTCCCCTCTCTCACCAATTCTAGGCCAAGCTACTTCCCACTCCTCTTTCAAAGCAACATTTAAGGAAGAAAGTTTTTCTTTATATTAATGTCTCTACATCTCCGTCTGTCCTCAGTACTCGAGGGCTCTGATGCTCTACCCATCTAATCCATTAAGCAACCTTAAGTGGTCTCCTTAAAACATAAAGCAGACCAAATCATTCGCCTACAGCTTTCAGTTGTTTTTCATTGTACTTGTGGTAGAAATCTAAACTCCCAAACAAAAATGACAAGGTTTTGAATTATCTGGCCCTGCTTCCCTCCCTAACTGGCTTTGCAGGCAATCTCTTTTCTGCTCACTCTAATCCATCCATCTGGCCTTCTTTCAGTTCCTCCAATGCTTCCAGTATATTCCTACACTGACACCTTCACATGTTGCTCTGTCTTCCTTGAAGTCTTATCTTGCAAGACTCATCATCAGTGACCTTTTTCCCAGAGATGCCCTCCCTAACCCCAATGCACCAATGGGAGATCTTCTTTGACACTTTCCCAAAGCATCTTTCTCTTGCCTCCATAAAGAGCTCATTTTTGATGTATAAAAAGGTATGCCAGCATCCATCTGCGCTTCTCTGGTCAAGTGGGCAGAGCAAATATCATTGGAGCAGAAGTTTCAGAAGAATTACTTATTTTGGTACATTTAGAATCATTAGCTTTACATAGTGGAAATTGTGTGGTATGACAAAGGAAAACGCACACAACACTCTGTGGTATAGACTCTGCCGGTCACATGGGAAGAGGCAGACAGTGCTTCAGGGGCCCAGGGCCTTCTGTGAAAGAGGAGACTGAGAAACTGAACCTCTTCTCTCAAGATTTGAAGCTAAGAAACTTGGAGCAGAGTGGATTTGGCCACATTAACTACAGGGAAAAGACATAAAAGCCTTCAAAGCAAACTTACTGAATGGGAAAAACTGGGCGTTGTGGTGCACACCTAATAGTACAACTACTCAGAGGTTGAGGCTGGAGGATCACTTGAGCCAAGTAGTTCAAGGCTGCATTGAGCTATGATCACACCACTGTACTACAGCCTGGGTGACAGAGCAAGACCCTATCTCAAAATAAAATAAATTAATTAAAAATAAAAAATAAAAGAAAGGGAAAGACACATTTGTTAGGAGATAATCTGAGTACCAGCCAGAGCCTAATGACCCAAGAGGTAAGGCTGATTCTAGAGCAGCATGTGGCCTGAGGTCAGCAGCCCTTTGAGTCCATGTACTCGCTCTAGCAGTATTTGTGCTCTGGAGAACTGCAGCTGAGCATTACAGCTGGAGTCATAGGTGTGAATTAATGTGCTCCCTAATTATGGAGTCCAAGCACAGACCCAGTACATTTGGGGCCAAGCATGTTCCATTAGGGCCATCACGCTGCAGTGGACCAGCACTGTCCTGCTCACATGAGGCCAATCTCATGTGTGGTAGTAAGGGCAACCACAGTAAGACCCATCAGACTTAAATTTGCTTATTGGAATGACTGATTATCTACTGCCTGTCTACCTTAATAGACTGAAAGCTACGTGAAGGAAGACAGCATTCCATTTGGTTTACCATCGACGCTACCACGTAGAGCTGCACAGATTGCCTACTGCTCAACTCCAAAGATTGTCATTATCTTACAATATAATGTGAATAACACTCTCTTGAGCAACGTAACTATTTAACCTGTATAGCTACATGAATCAGTGCTGGCCACCACCGTATTGCCAGAGTGATGAGAGTGGTAGGCACATAACAAGCTCTCAATAAATATTTATAGACTCATTGGACAAAAGAATGTATGATCTATTTTGTCCATTTGCATACATTTCTTTGCTTCTTCCTAATAAGTCTTTAGGTATTCCCCCCAAATATCTGAAATAGTATGTCCAATAGGGACCATTTAATCTATTTAGAGCTACAGGAAGGGAGAACTGAAAGGAAGATTAGAGTCGTTATCGTTTTATCTTACCGATTAGAAAAGGGAAGTCCGGCAAGATAAAGTGACTTAGATCGCATGGCAAGCCCATGACCAGATCCAGGTCTCTTGCCATCTAGTGCCTTGTTCTCTCTGTGGCACTCACTTGCTTCTTTAATAACTTTCTTCTGTTCTTCTTATGAAGCAGAGAGGAGTCCTCACAAGTCAGGGGTCACTTAATCACTGATGCTACTCCGTGGCTGAGGAGCTGGCTGTTGAGGCATTCTTCTATTTGGGGAAATATGCAAGTGTGTGATCTGCCAGAAGCTCTGACCCAAATAAGGTTGTTGGTAGCAGGACATTTCCAGTGACATTTCATATATCAAACAACAATTAGTGCTCCACTTTACTGTCTTGTGAATTTCTTAGAATGAATCTAATCTTTTACAATCATTCTTTCATCTTTTCAACATTAGTCACGTACTTCTTTTTTCCAAATTTTATGAATCACAACAGCAGCATATTCTCAACCATAGAAAATGACATTTATAATGTATTCAGAAAGAGAGACAAAAAGATATACAAATCAAATTTACTTTCAGGATATAACAAAAATTAGTGGAAAGTATATGTTTTAAATTACACTTAATATTTGGGGACCAATTATTGCTTGAAATAAATAAGCTTCCAGTTCCAACATGGCCTTTTGTTTTTATATTACCAAGAGTTTTTACACAGTAGTGGTATTTGGTGGAGAATTTATCTTGTATTTACATTGCACAACTTTTGCCTAAATTAGTAGGTGTTTTCTTTTTTCTAATATAAAGTGGAAATACTCAAGCCTCTTCTTCCATTTCTGCTACCATTTTTCATTTTAGATTGATGATCCTTCAAATATCTATCATAAAATCAGTTCGCTAAAATAATATTTGGATTTTAAGTAAGCACCCACATGAGTCACTGAAATGTCCTCCTTAAAAATGTCGTCCCAGAGAATATCTCGGAAGGCCGCTGGATAGGAAAATAACATATTGTGCTATTTGCAGGCTGCAAATAATATTAATGTGTTGTCAGGACCTGGTCAAACTACGTGAAGCAGTTTACAACTCTATGATTCACACACTTTGGTCTGATTTAAGGCTTGTGTAAATTCAATTCTGGGCTGTCAGTCAGCAGCAGAGGTTCTGTTCAGCCCCAACATTTCTAACTGCCTGTGAAAAGATGAAGACAACTGAGGGAGAGACTCTCTCAAGAAATTTGCAGAATGACTTAATCCTAGACAACAGTTAGATGCATAATTAGTTCAACTCAAGATTCCGTAGAACAGGTTTGTGCACATATAGGATGACAGGAAGAGGACCCTGACTGGAAAGAGCTCACACGAGAGGATGTGGGTGCTAGCAAGACCCACAGTTAACTCCAACACAGAGGAGTGACTGTTCAGGTGGGGAGGGGAACTGCTCACTGCAGATGAGTCCTCCCTTTCTCAGGGCCACAGAGCAGAAAAGAGCATTCCAGACCTGTGACAGAGGTCTTCAGGACACAAGGTACTAACTCCTCCCTCGGGTGTAAGGGAAAGGGGAAATGGGATCAGTGTGTTTTGGAGTTAGAGAGCTAACTAGAAGCTGTAAAAGGGAATAGATTATAGGGCTGAGAGAATGCAGAGGAGAGATGGTGGCAGGGGAAGGGAAGGAGGGATGAATTACAATACCTCATAAAAATGTAGGCACCCTGTAATCCCAGCACTTTGGGAGGCTGAGGCGGGCGGATCACGAGGTCAGGAGATCAAGACCATCCTGGCTGACACGGTGAAACCCTGTCTCTACTAAAAATACAAAAAAAAATAGCCAGGCATGGTGGTGGGCGCCTGTAGTCCCAGTTACTCAGGAGGCTGAGGCAGGAGAATGGAATGAACCCGGGAGGCGGAGCTTGCAGTGAGCCGAGATCACACCACTGTACTCCAGCCTGGGCGACAGAGTGAGACTGTCTCAAAAAATAAAAAATAAAAAACAAGTTAGGCACACTTGGTTTACCATTTTTCTTTCTTTCTCTTTTTGAAAGTTGCATTCTCTACCACATTTTTTCCCCAGTGAACTATAACTAATCAAACTGTGAAACACTACTTGCCTCTTTTCTCCAGTTTGCTAGGAGAAAGGTCTATCTCAACACAACAGTCAATATTACTATCTAGTAAAACATCACAGTGGTATTCCTCATATGGAAGGAATATTCCCAGTTTGCTAAAAGGACTCAGTAATAAAGTATTTTCATAGTAGTGTATACTACCCCATTGTTTTCACATATGTTAATCTTGTTGGTTTTCATTCTAATACTGTGAAATGAGCTGGGTAGGCATTTTTATTTCGAGAGAGAGAGAGAGAGAGAAAGAAAGAAGGAAGGAAGGAAAGAAAGAAAGA
>NW_016807068.1:965378-980518 GCF_001698545.2 Rhinopithecus bieti
AGGGGAGGGGAAGGAAGGAAGGAAAGAAGGAAGGAAGGAAGGAAGGAAGGAAGGAAGGAAAGAAGGAAGGAAGGAAGGAAAAAAGAAAGAAAGAAAGAGAGAGAGAGAAAGAGAAAGAGAAAGACAGAGAAAGAGGAAGGGAGGGGCGTGGAGGGGAGGGTTCATGAAGATATCAAGTGAATTGTCTAAGGCCAAAAACTAATTGCTTATCTACATGGGGCCAGACCCTGTCTTCTGATTTGGTTGCTGAAGTATTCAGTCATGGCTGGTGCAGTGCCTGTAATGCCACAGCACTTTGGGAGGCAGAGGCGGGCGGATCACAGGAGGACAGGAATTTGAGACCAAACTGCCCAACGTGGTGAAATCCCGTCTCTAGTAAAAAAATACAAAAATTAGCTGGGCAAGTGGTGGCGCACGCCTGTAATCCTGGCTACTCAGGAGGCTGAGGCACGAGAATCACTTGAACCCAGGAGGCAGAAGTTGCAGTGAGCCCGAGATCATGCCAATGCACTCCAGCCTGGGCAACAGCGAGACTCTGTCTCAAAAGAAAAAAAAAAGTATTCAGTCAATAAGCACATATTGGGCAGACCTTATGTGGCAAGTAATTTTGATAGTTTCTAGGAAACAAAAAAATAAGAGACACTGTACTTGACCTTGGCAGAACTAAAAGAACAGAAAGACAAAAATCAATGTCTCCAATGAAGTGTGACTCAGACTGTGACAGGAAATTGTGGGGTATCACGAGATCAAAAGGTCAGGGCACCCAACCAAGGCCTAGAGAGGATGAAGGAAGGCTTTGCTAGAAAATGGCTTCTAACTTGAGATCTTAGCCAATCCAAGAGAGATGGGTGCTTGGTAGATATTGCTGAATGGTTGAGGGGTAAAGTAGCAATGAAAAATGGAGAAAGAAGTGTTCTGTGTAAAGAGAGCATGGTGCAGGAATTCACAGAGAAATTCCATGTTGTATGTATCTCAGTCATATGCCGTCCAACTGTCATTTCTGTATAAGAATCAATTACAGATGTTCCTCAACTTACAACAGGGTTACATCTGGATAAACTCATTGTCAGTTGAAAATGTTGTAAGTTGAATATATTGTAAGGTCAAAGGTGCATTTAATATGTTTAATACACCTAACCTACTGAACATCATAGCTTAGCCTTGCCTACCTTAAACATGCTCAGAACACTGACATTAGCCTACAAGTAGGCAAAATCATCTGGCAACACAGTCCACTGTGGAGTATTGGTTGCTTACCTTGTGTTTGTGTGGCTAACTGGGAGCTGTGCATGCATCACCAAAAAGTATCATATTGCATATCACTAGCCTGATAAAAGATCGACATTCCAAATTCCAAGTATAGTTTCTACTGAATGTGCATTCCTTTCACACCATCATGAGGTTGAAAAATCGTAGGTCGGAGACTGTACTATGTTTACAGTAAAATGTTGCCATAAACTTAGGGGACAAGATATAAGAGGAATCCCCCTCCAAAATTAGGCTCCTTCATTGGTTACCATCTTTATGAAAGTTGGAATTTTCTAGGGAAAAGGAGGACTTGAGAGATTGTCTATGGATTCTCAAGAAGCACAGCTGTCAGGAGTTGACATACAAACTTCCTTCCTTTTTGTAAAGCAATTGGAAAAAATGGGAGAGTAAGGATTTGACATGTTACAGTTGTAGATCTTAGCGTTGCGAGGCATGAATGAGATAAATGTGGAACACTGGCAGGTTGCAAAAGTGTTACACAGATGTAAAGAGTTTTAGGGGGGACTTCCCTGCATTTCTTTACTGCAGTGCAAGGGCAGAACTAAAAACTGAAACTTAGCACCCAGTACCCCTCACCTACCACCCCTCTGCACCCTCAGATGAATCATAGTCTGTTACAGATGCCTGTAACATATTCCTGAGTGTTAGTCCCAGAAAACTAAACCTGTGGAAACTTTTATATTTTAGTTGCTGACCTTCACAGGTTGTTCAAAAGAGAAGGGTCAGTGACTCACAATTATATTACAACTTCAGACCATGTGAATTTCTTCAAAGGTGATGGCTTAAGAAGTGTTTAATTCTTGGCTCTTTTGATAAACTAAAAGAGTGAAGTCCTCATCTTGTCATTCAGGGACTAACCATCTAAATTTATTCTCTTGAACATTTTAAAAACATAATTCCCATTGATCTAGTGTGCACCCTTTGTTCTCATTGGGCTGGGTTTGCGGACACACTTGGTCTCAGTCATGAAGTCATGAAGTCAGGTTATGCCAATTCACCTCTTCCTGGAAATCTCCTCTGGCAAATTCAGATTGACTTTTTTCTGAAAGCCAAAGGCATTAATTACATCCTGTCTTGGATTAGGGTTCTTTAAATATTTCATTCATAAATGTGGAAATTCTGCTTTTCTGAACAGATTATAATATAATCAGTTTTATACTCATAGAATATTTTGTTGACCTTCACACCTTTTCAAAAGAGAAAACTGTAGAATATTTTCCTATAATGTGGATTCATAGGTTTAATCACTTTCTCTGAAACAACATCCTGAATATGGCAGAAAGTCAGTGGCAGAAGAGATTAGCAATTGAATAATACTTTTATATGCTGTAAAACAACATTATTTCTGAAAATAATTCATCATACATATCTACCACATGTGGCATATTAAAGGCAAATTTCACTTGTCAAAATATATCAGTGATTCTTAACTAAAACAAAAAAAATCACAACTATATTGTGAAACATCTTCTTGAACTGAAAATCTCTGTTTGTATTTGTGGATACTGAGCAGGGAATTCACTGGTTCAAGATTAAAGGCAAAAGTTTCTAAGGCTGCTTTTATCCAGTTCCAAGATTGATGATGAGAAACTGTTGCTCATACCTCACTTTTCACAATGTTCATAGCTGGCTTTATATTTACTGTTTTTGAGATAGCTTACAGTATTAGCCACATTCTACCTGTTTGGGAGTGCCAAGTTATAAAAGTACAAAATGTACTCACAGCTTCCTTTGAACAAAATCCTAAGGTTATTCCCATTTCTGGAAATTTAGCTATCATGTCAAACAACTGAGCTATGGTGAGCATCATTCATAAAACATAAAACAATAACGATAAAAGTCAAATAGATTGCATTGCTGAATCAACTGGCTGATTGCAACAGAATGACAATGTGATGTCTTCAATAACCAGTAACTAAAAACTGTAGATCATCTATCATGGTGACATCGTTTTCCACTGTACTCTCTGAATTTCACATTTTATATTGTATTTTGCAAAGTTTCAGAGAAAAAGAAAAAGGAAACAAAGCTTTTATTTAAGGATACATAAGCCTCTATTTAAGTATTTATGTAGTGGGAACTTGTAGCAATTGGGACATTTTCTTATTATGGTATTTCTGTCCTATCAAGTTTTCCTGCAGTAACAACTGAATATTTGTTATAGTCATGATCATCTTCCAGGATATACTCAGGGTCCTTTCAAGTAAAAAGTTTGGACAATTAGAACAGTATCCTATACCCAACTTAACATATGCTAACAGGAAATCTATATTATACCCATAGTTAGAAAAAACAGCGTTAATCTCATTTTAACACTAATATGCTGAAAATTCAATTCACTAAATTCTAGTGTTTTCGTTCTTACAATTCTCTATTAAGAAAGCAGCTTTGTCAGTTTCTTTTCTTTGAAATAATTCCAACTTTGTACAGTAAATCTTCTTGAAGATATTTGGAGATTTTTTTTTTTTTTTTTTTTTTGAGATGGAGTCTTGCTCTGTCACCTGTGCTGGAATGCAGTGACTCAATCTTGGCTCACGGCAACCTCTGCCTCCCCAGCCTAAGTAATTCTCCTGCCTCAGCCTCCTGAGTAACTGGGATTACTGGCGCATGCCACTATGCCCTGCTGATTTTTGCGTTTTTAGTAGAGGCGGGGTTTGGCCATGTTGGCCAGGATGGTCTCGAACTGCTGACCTCAAATGATCCACCCACCTTGGCCTCCCAAAGTGCTGGGATTACAGGCGTGAGCCACCGCGCCCAGCTGATGGAACCATTTTCTTTTAAAAGTTCCAATTTCTCCTAGGCCAGGCACAGTGGCTCATGCCTGTAATCCCAGCACTTTGGGTGGCTGAGGCGGGTGGATCACCTCAGGTCAGGAGTTCGAGACCAGCCTGGCCAACATGGTGAAATCCCATCTCTACTAAAAATACAAAAATTAGCCGGGTGTGGTGGCAGGCACCTGTAATTCCAGTGACTCCAGAGGCTAAGGCAGGAGAATCACTTGCACCTGGGAGGTGGAGGCTGCAGGGAGCTGAGATGTCACCACTGCACTCCAGTCTGGGTGACAGAGTGAGACTCTGTGTCAAAAAAAAAAAAAAACAAAACAAAACTCCTTTTTGATAAGATCACACGCTGAATTTATTTTGTTTAATGTTTGTATAATTGAATTAATAAAGTGTGCAGTAAAATGCTATAAATCAATTAGTATTATCCAAATGAAAATAAACTGAAATTAAGTAAGACTAGTTTCAAATAGTCTTTCTTGAAAGAGTACGTTTGGCCATCCTAAATTACAGTTTTCAAGATTGACCTACTTTCTTTCTGAGGCCACCATACTCTCGGTACTAGAATTAAAATGTCTACATTAAAAACACGCTACATGGTTTCTCTTTGACTTAAAAACAAAATACACAAACAATAAATTATAAGTCTGATTAACTGTGTGGGTATTTTGTTCAATTGATTTAACTGCATTTTTCCCCCTAGGATATAAATCATGTGATACAACAAACTCAACGATGTGGGGCTCAAACGACACTTGTGAAACATTCAGATACCCTTTTGTCTTTAAAGTTATATTAATTACCACACTTTAGTAAAGTGTTTACTATTTAGAACTCTTTCTTCCTTCCTAGTTGGCCTCCTGTACACCCCATTCCTGAGTCATAAAAGTAAATACTGTATATCTAAAACTGGTGCTGGTTTTGATAAGCCATAGTGATGACATCAGCCTGAGTTCCAACTCCTGGAATAAAGAACTGTGACCATACGGCGACTTGTAGGCAGTTACGTCTCAACATAACTCTCCTTGTCCCCTCATGTCACTGATTTGGAACCAAGGTTTGTGCTCCAATCTACCAAACCAGGTGAAAGAAATTACATTTCTGTTGTCAAATGCAAGGGATTTAAAAGTATATATAGCACACAAAAAAGTCAACATACTTAATGCCTAATGCCACTGAACTGTACACACAATAATGATTAAAATACTGAATTGTATGTAATATATTTTACCACAATTAGGAAAAAAAAAAAAAAACTGTGTTCATGTGTTTCAAAGGTTTTTCACAATTGTGTAATACATATAGTTGGTTATACCTTTGTGACAGTGAGCAAATCGCTCTTTCTGCAACATCTATTAACCCAGACTCCCCAGGGCCTAAGTAAGCATCCATTCTTCAAGAATAAGTAAACAGCACTTACACACGGACATTTCTAGCTAAAAGTAACACAGACAAAAAACCTCAAAAATATCATGTAAGGTCAAGTGTTGGACAAAGAGCCTTTGCAAACATCCCTTGCTCCTTTGCATTGCTCTGGTGTGAGGAGCTAGGACATGGAGAAACCTCTACCTCCTCTCTCAGGATTAGCAAAACCTGCTTGATTGCTACAAGGGTAAGTAAATGCTGGCCTGCTGGGTTTCCTGATCCCACTGACTATCGTTTAGGCACTTCCTAGAGAGCCAAGCACCATGCCGAAGGGCTGAGGAGGAAACTCTCATCTTTCATTCTCCTACATCATCAAAAATGAACCTTGAAGGCTACCCATACGTCGCAGGAGGGCTGTGACTGTCTGGGGTTGCAGACTGAAAATCTCGTTAACGTGAGAGAGGTATTTGAAATAAAGAAAACCCTCACAGTACCAGGCTGCAGTTATCATAGCCATTCTGCTCTTAATGCACCCAGGACAAACCTCTATCTCTGCATATGTGTCATTTCAGTGACATATCCTGTCTCCTCCCCGACTAGAATGTAAGCAGCCCTGTGATCTCTATGTGCTCATAACCAGCGCGTAATGCGAACCCTGGCTCTTCGAAGGCGCTCAGCTAAGTGAGGAGCTCAACTCTGAAGTTGTAACCAAGAAGGCGCGGATAGGAGGAGAGGACACTCCAGCGCTCTGCGGTTGCAAACACACCCCTGCAGGTGCTGCCACTTAGCACTTAGAAAAGTCTTAGGTTCCCGCTTAGTCGCACACGCATCCTGACTTTCCCCAACCCTGGAACTACCTACCAGTAGCGGAGACCAGCAGACTGACAGCACGCACATGATCCCCATGAGCTGAATGGCCGTTTCGGTCGTGATGCGGCCCCACTGGGCACTGGACTGAGATGCCGTGGCCTTGGCGCGGCAGCGGGACACCAGGGCCTTAATGGTGGCCAGGTTGCAGGCAAAGGTGACTGTCAGCGCCAAGAGCCCCAGGAAGGCAAAGGCAGAGGCGAAGAAAAGGTTGCCCCAGTTATTCGAAGAGCTAGTCCCGTTGCCCCCTCGCCCGGTGCTGATGAAGCACCACGTCCCGGGCCACTGGACGGTGTACTGGCCCACGCCCAGCACCGGCAGCAGGGCGAAGGCGAGCACGGCCAGCCACACGCCGAGCAGCACAGCGCGGGTGGCACGCGTCTTCATGTGGCTCGCGTACCAGTGCGGCGCCCTGATGGCCAGCGCCCGCTCGACGGCCATGGCGCTGGCAATGAACAGCGAGGAGAGCCCGAAAACAGTCATGGTCAGTCCGAAGAAGGTGCAGAGCCGCCCCGACGGGTCGAGCTGCTCCCATCGCTGCTTGGACAAGTACACGACGATGACCACCGGGGTGGTGAGAAGCTGCCCGACCAAGTCGGTGAGCGCCAGCCAGCCAATGCACAGCAGGAAGGACTTCTTGCGCTTGCTCTCCCGGCGCCGGTAGCTGCGCGACACTAGCAGCATGGCCAGTGCGTTGCCCACGAAACCGGTGAGCAGCATGGTGATCGGGAAGGCTACGGACACCGATCCGCAATCCTCGCCAGACCCTGGAGGGCGCGTGAGGTTGCCCCGCGCCTCGGCGGAACGCTCGGGCTCCCACATGCCTGTGTAGGAGTGATTGAAGCGGGTGCAGAAGGGGGCACCCCCTCCTCCGTAGCCCCGGGTCTCCTTCATGTTGGCTTCGAGGTGAGGAGGGGATAGCGTCCAGAGAGCCGCAGCGGGAGGGGGCAGACGCGGCGCGGATGGCGGCGGAGGTCGGCGGCTACCGCGGCTGTGGCTGGGCTGCCCTCCATGGTGCGGGGCGCAGCCGCCGCCCTATGTCGCTACTGGGGCCGCGGCCGCGGCGGCGCCAGGGCTCACTGGCCCCGGAGGCAGCCGCGCCTTCCTCTCCGGGAAACTTCTGGCTCCAGGGCGCGCCGAGGTGCCGAGTCCCCTCTATAAGGCCGAGGGGGCGGGGCGCCCGTGGGTGTGGACAGAACCGAGGTGGGAGGAGGGTGCAAAGCAACTGAGCGCTTCTCTTGGCTGTTGCCTATCCTGATCGCCTGGGTTGGGAAACCCCAGACCGGCTCCTCTGAAACGCCCTGCTCCTGGCCGAACCCGGAGCCCACTGGGCGCCTCCTCCAGTTCTCCGCCAAAGTGTCAGTGGGCGGCAAGCAGCTAATAAGTCGCACTGGGCTTGTGGAACCCAGTCAAGCTGCCGAGGCGCACCTGAGCGCTCGCTCTCCTGCTTTTTCAACCACAAACCCTCCTGCAGGGGCGGGATCCTTCTCCTGAAGTCCTTTAGTAACTCCGGTAAAGTGAAAATCGCCTGTCTTTGAGCAATCCCCACAAGCCTTTGCATAGCTGATCGTTAACTTTTTTCCTTTCTGCTTTGGGACTCTAGAGTGATTACAAAAAGGCCAAGGTGTCCTGTCCCCTGGGATGCCGCTGAAAACTATAAATTACTAGACAGTGCCTGCAGACTTAAGGGAATAGACACAGGAAAACAAATACATCGGATGGTTGAATTCCAAGACCAATAAATCCCAACTACTAACCCTCGCCTAATCCTGCCCGCTCCCCTCCTCACCACCCAACAAATAAGTCAGCTGTGGCAAAAGTGGCTACCGGAAGGTGGCATCAATTTGCATATCTGAGGTAGTGAAATCAGCTGCTACCAGCCTATGGGAGTGAGAGGGGAGCAGAGGAGAAAGGTATTCCTTACAAAGCCTCCAACCATCCTTCTTATCTTCATCCAATAAGAACCAGAAAAGGTATTTAGATGTTACGAAGGCCTTAATCTATATGGAAACTTTGCCTTTGAAATAATAAACATTGAATGAAAATAGGCGTACTTGCTTGCCTCATAACATCTTTTAGTAAGCCAATATTTTGTGTATTTCTCACAAACATTTCTCATTTTATCACAGAAATCCTCCAAGGTACTATTGCTGTTACTATTCCCTTTAAAGGTGGGGTAACTGAGGCCCCACGAAGTTAAAGAATGTTCCTGAAGTCTCTCAGCAATTCTCAAGTCCCATCTTATTTGAAGCATGTATTCCTGACATGGGTCCCATAACTGCTCTCAGCAGATGAATATTAACAGTGAGGTCATTTTCCCCTAATCTTGGGAAAGTCTTGTGTTTTTTGTTTTGTTTTTTGCCTTTTCACACTGGCTAAGAAATGAAAAAATTTTTAAAAATAATTGCAAAGTTCATTTTTCCTCATATTTAAGAAATTAGACTTAATCATATAGCATTATAAAGACCATTATTCTGATTGACACAGATCGACTTTCAGAACAAGCCCAATCAGTTTTGCCTTTCCTAGCTTAGCTGATGTTCTGTATGGGTGTTCTTAACTTTTAAATTGCTGTTAAGAGGTAAGAATGGGATATGTCCCTCTGCATGCTTTCTCGATGGTCGTGATTCTGTATGAGAGTTTGAAAACCTATCACTATAACATGGTATGTTTTTTAAAGAAGGAAAAGCAAGAATGCAATTTAAATTCCATTCTAATAACATGCATTAATCACAACATGAATTTCATTTTGTGTTTTGCTGTTATTTAAAAATGTTTTGCACTTTTGCATTTTACTGACTAAAATGTCACATTTACAATGGGAACAACAGCTAGGAAGGGTGAAATGATTTAATTCTAAAATCTTCCCCAAACGTTTGTCTTATTATTTTGAATTAATCTCAAACCTGTATTTGGGATAGTATTTTTCTAGCCTAATATTATTTGAAAATAAAATAATATTTGAGGTTATTCTTAGACAAAGCTTTATCCAAAGCATTTGGATGAAAGTGGCTATCAAATTCATACCTTCTGCAGTTAGTAAAATTCTAGTGTAATTCAATATTTAAAATTTAAGACCATTTCGCCATTCACACAGCAAAGGAAGCAAAGCATATCTTTTCGAGTCACATCAAAACTATTCTTATTTTTATTTACAAATATTTGACTTCTTTGAAACTTTTACTTCTCCCTCTGAAGTGCTTGCTGTAGCCAATTGGACTTGATAAGCATGTTAAGCATCAGGGTATGTATTAGTAAAGAATTGTTAGCCTCTTACTAACCTCTACAGCAATGAACAAAATGTGTTGCATTTCAGATAATTTGGGTAACATTTCTCTTCTTTCAGCATTTCGCTTCATCCTATATTGTCTGGCTATTCACCTTGTAAACAAGTGACTGTGAGGTTTTGTGGAGTAACAGTGTGAAGCTGGCAGTTGGATTCTGGTTGGTGCTTTCTGGACAGTTACTACAGATATAGTGTGAACTGTGTTGGTCTGAAACAACACTGCCCTCTTGTGACCAAAAGGCTAATAACATGCTTTATGCTGTTTTAAAGAGAATTTCCAAAGGGCCAATGGATGCTTTGCTTAGGGGATCGCTGATTTCTTTCCTAGAGATCTACTTATCAGTACATAATTGTGGTCACTTTGTTTTCCTTTGAGGTTACACATTGGCAACTTTGTTTAACAGTCAATAAACCAGTAGAGGATTAAACTGAAAGACCAGATATTCATTTTTTAAATAAAGTATATATTCACCTATTATGTTTTCAATGAAATTCTACCCTGGACATGTTTTAAATTCACAGATTACTTAATTGTACCCCTTTTGTACTTTACAGTTTAAAATGTGTAATATTTACCTGGCGATGAATAGCTATGTTCAATGGCAATGACAGACATGTCAATATTTAGCTAGTGATGATGAATTTATTTTGCTATTTACTTCTATTAAATATCTATTTAAAAATCTTAAATATGGATACAACATAAGATTAATAACTAGCCACATGATCAACCCTTCATTGCCTCGCTATGGATGGAGAATATCTGAAAGTCTTTCTTCATGGAGCCAACCAGTAATTTTAGTTTATATTTTGGTCATTCATTCATTCATTCATTCAATAACTATTCATTGAGCACCCAATCTATGTCAGACACTGTTTCAGTCATTAGGGATAAGAAAGCAATACATAACAGTCCCTACATCTATGGGGTTTATATTTTAGTGCAAAATTACTGATTTTAAGTGCCAAATAACAGAAGAAAGAACACTGATCCCATGGCTTTCGTCTTCTCAGAATGATTGCCATGGAAGTACAATGCAACACAGACTTAACATTTTAACATCAATCAATATAATTACTGTATCAAAATAAAAGCAATGCTTAGAAGTCTTTGCTAAATCAAATATCTGGATATACTCGAGTCTCTTGCTATGACTGCCTTTTCTCCTGTCTTTTCTTTCTGTTCTTTACATGCCTGTTAATTTTTTATTGAAAGCTGGACATTGTAACATATTGTAATGACTCTGGATTCTACCGGGTTTTTTTTTTTTTCCCTGAATATTATTGATTTTATGTTTGTTTGTTCCGTTTGACAGTTAACTTGTCCGGATTCAAACTGCCAATATTGCCTCCCCTGGGGCATGCTGCTATTGATATCTCTGCTTCATTTTCATGGTTTTCGATGCTCTTTTAGCTTGGCTCCCTAGAGATTGATTTCCCTATGCCTGTGTAATTTGCTGGTCAGTTAGCGATGGAGATCACCTTCTTTGTGGGTTCCCCGATTCTAGGGATTCTCCTCTTATTTCCAGCTGCTCTGGCAACTTAGGACTATTCCCTGACATCCCAAGTTTCTGAAGTTTCAGCTTTCTGCCACCCAAAGTACACACAGCACAGGGAGGAATACATCCCCTTAAGTAAAGCCTCAAAGTAGATGTATAATTCGCATTTATACATCTCGAATAATTTTTTTTTTTTTTTCAGGCAGAGTCGTGCTCTGTTGCCCAGGCTGGAATACAGTGGCGCAATCTCGGCTCACTGCAAGTGCTGCTTCCCAGGTTCACGCCATTCTCCCGCCTCAGCCTCCCGAGTAGCTGGGACTACAGGCGCCCACCACCATGACTGGCTAATATTTTGTATTTTTAGTAGAGACGGGGTTTCACCACGTTAGCCAGGATGGTCTCCATCTCCTAACCTCATGATTCTCTCGCCTGGGCCTCCCAAAGTGCTAGGAATGGGAATACAGACGTGAGCCACCGTGCCCGGCCGAATAGTGGTCTCTTAAGACTAGATTTCTATCTGGTCTTTGCTTGCTTTTTCCTTAGGCTTCATGGGGTCTCCTTCACTCATGCAGAGTTTTGCTGTGAGACATGGATTTGGGCAGTTCTATCGCATTTCTTCTCTGGTTCTCGTTCCCAAGATTTCCTACTTAAATTTGCAGTGGCTTTTCAAGTCTTAACTCCAGTCTCTGGCACTTGTTGCCAGTAAGGCTATGATTTCTTTTTTTTCTAACAGTATTTCCCATAGCCATAGTCATGAAGATTGGGCAGGATCCTCGATTCCAAAACCAGTAAGTCACAATTTTTACTCCTTTAATTTGCAGGTCTTTTTTCTCTTCTATGATTTCTGTATGCCTTTGCTTTACAATGTAATACTTTAATAAAATTCAAATACTTGTTTTTACAAATTTAACCATACTTTATTATTGTTATATGCAGGGCAGTGTGATACTGGCATAAAGATAGGCATGCTATGGTTGGAATGTGTTCTTCAAAATTCATGTGGAAACTTAATGGCTAATATGATGGTATTAAGAGGTGACGCCTTTAAGAGGTGGTTGGGCTATGAGGACATATCTTGAGTGAATGGGATTAGCTGCCCTTATAAAAGGGCTTGACAGAGGGAGTTTGGTCCCTTTCTTGTCATCCTGACATATGAGGATAGGGCAAGAAGGCCTTCACCAGAGACCAGATGATGGCGCCTTGCTCTTGAACATCCCCAACCTGCAAAACGTTGAGAAATAAATTTCCATTTATAAATTACCCAGTTGTAGTATTGTTATAGCAGCATAAAACAAACTAAGACACTGATCTACAGATCAATGAGAGTACTATAGAGAGCATCATATATACACACATGTATATGAGAGATAGAGATATAGATATGTGTACACATATGCAGACATTCATATTCAACAGATTTTTGTCAAAAGTGTTAAGGTGATTCAAGAGAACAGCCTTTTTAACAGGTGGTGCTGGATGAACGAGATATCAATGGATATAAAAATGAACATAGACCTTACACCATAAAACAAAATAGATAATAGACTTAAATGTACCTGTTAAAACTAGAAACCTCTGAGATTAAAAGAGGACTTTTCCTTGTGACCTCTTTCTCCCCTATCATTACTGCAAGTAATCCTACAGCTTTGTTGTTGTTGTTGTTGTTGTATTGAACAACATGTGATTATCTGTTTTAGTTAGTAGGCACAGAAATTTTATTTTTTTTGGTTGGTTTGTTTGTTCGTTTTAGACAGTCTCACTCTGTCACCCAGGCTATAGTGCAGTAGCATGATTTTAACTCATGATGCCTGGAACTCCTGGGCTCAAGTGATTCTCCCACCTCAGCCTTCTGAGTAGCTAGGGCTACAGGCACATGCAACCATGTCTGGCTAATTTTACAATTTTATTTTTTGTAGAGACAGGGTCATACTATATTCCCTAGGCTGGTTTCAAACTCCTGGCCACAAGCAATCTCACCACCTCAGCCCCACACAGTCCACCACACAGTCCCCCACCCTGAGAAGCCATTCCCCTTCAATTTCACAGTTAGGCTCTCAGCTGCATAACAGTATGTGGCCTGTGAGTGTGACCTTGGAGGCTCTTCCTCAGGCTCTGCTAAGAATTATTAAATTCTTTCTGAATGTCTGGTTACCTGTAACTTTTGCTAAATGAAACAGTGATTCAATAACATTCTTGTACATATTGGTATGTATATTTGTGGGATTTATTTTTACATGGTAAATCATTAGAAGTGGACTGTTGTGTGCTGATGATTCTCAGATTTGTACCTGCAGTCTACACTTCTCTTTTGAACTTCAACTTCATACCAAAATATATCTCATATACACTCACTTGTGTCCATCTCCACCGTCACCACCCGCATCCAAGTTACCACAATCTTTTGCCTAATTTACTGCAATATTTATTTATTTAGAGACAGAGTTTCGCTCTGTCTCCCAGGCTGGAGTGCGGTGGCGTGATCTTGGCTCACTGCAACCTCTGCCTCCTGGGCTCAAGTGAGCACGTCTGGCTAATTTTTGCATGTTTAGTAGAGACGGGGTTTCACCATGTTGGCCAGGCTGGTCTCAAACTCCTGATCTCAAGTGATCCACCTGCCTTAGCCTCCCAAAGTGCTAGGATTACAGGCGTGAGCCACCATGCTTGAACACAATTTTTTTTTTTTTTTTTTTGAGACAGGTGTCGCTCTGTCACCCAGGCTGGAGTGCAGTGGCGTGATCTCAGCTCACTGCAGCCTCCAACTACTGGGTTCAAGTCATTCTTGTGCCTCAGTCTCCCGAGTACCTGAGATTACAGGCGTGTGCCACCATGATAGGCTAAGTTTTGTATTTTTAGTAGAGATGGGGTTTTGCCATGTTGCCCAGGCTGGTCTTGAACTCCTGACCTCAACTGATCCATCAGCCTCCGCCTCCCAAAGTGCTAGGATTACAGGCTTTGCGCCACCACGCCTGGCCCTCAATAGATTTCTAATTGCCTTGACCTTATAATTTTAAACTATGTTTATTGTAACAAATTGAAGTTTAGTGAGCATTTAGATTATATTTTAAATGTTAATAATCTCTTGATCCCTCTATTTTCACTTTCAAATTAACCAATATTAATAGGTTGGGGTGTATGCTTTCATACTTTATTCTATAATCATACAAAGATATTTTCACTCTTGTTTAAAATGTTTACAACCCAATGGGCCAGATATATTGTTATGCTAATTTGACTACCAGTGAAGCTAAATAACATCCTCTTCTATTAATTATATATGTTATTGGAATATCATTATGCTATTAATTTGTAGCAACTCTTTGTATAGAGGTACCATCTGTTTCTAATTTTCCTGTCATTTGCCTTTTTACTTTTTGTATCATGTCTATTACCATATATAAGAAATTTATTCAGGAAAATGATCTTTTCATTTATGGTTTTCAGGATTCCTGCTTAAGCAAGTCTCTCCTTAATTCCTGTGTCCAAGTTGCACTTGAGAATATTCTTACTTTAATATTCATGTTTTCAATCTAAATGGATGTTAAAATTTATACTTTTTAGCAAATGGTAATGAGGTGGTTTAACTTTTTTACAGATTATCACGTAGACAGCTAACATCATTTAAGTAAATCATAATTCTCCTCTTAATTGAAACCCTATTTCATCATATACTAAATTTCGATTTAGTCCAGTGTCCAGATCTTGGTGTCTAAATACAGTTCTTCTTTAAAAGGAAACAGGGTTCTTTGGACAAATGGCTAATTCTGCATCTATGGCTGAGAAAATCCAAGCTGAGCCTAGAGCATCTTGTACTGCCAGAAATTAAAGAAATGTTCAGAAGACAGAAGAATTTGGGGACATGTCAAAAGGACAAAGAAGCCAACATGAAAAAAATTCCAAAGACCAAAGGTGGAACCATTTTAACAACAAAATATATAAGGTATAAGGTAGTATTGAATAAGCCAAATGAATATACTATACAACGGGAAAAATAGTAACTTCAGTAAATTTACAGTGCAGAAACCTGGCAAATGAAGTCTTCTTCTTTTCTTCTTTTTTTTTTTTTTTTTTTTTTTT
>NW_016807068.1:980811-997988 GCF_001698545.2 Rhinopithecus bieti
AGAAGTTTTTTCTTTTTTTTTTTTTTTTTTTTTTTTTTTTTTTTTTAACTCAAAGCCCAGGGAAAAGCTTTATTTTTATATTTAGGTTTGATGAATGAACAGCCATGCAGAACATGGCTGGACATGACTGGACACAAAGGATGTGGCCTAATGGTGATGGACAGAGTGGGGAAACCCAGCAAGACTGCTTTGAACAATTTCCTTTCCCCTGAGTATGGGGCAGGACTCCTCGGGTATGAAGGTCTTCCAGGGAGAAGGAAGAGAGTGACCTTGCTAGGTTTTATGGCTAGCTTTGGGAGAGATGAGTTCTAGTTTCTATGACCTGCCTTGGGGAAAACAAATTCTGATTTCTATGACTCATTCTGCAGGAGAAAAGGGGACAGGAACCAGGAGGGAAGGACAAAGACTAGGCTTCTGAGACCTTCCAGTCTCCTCTGGGTCATAGTAGTCCGCATGCCAAGGTGCCATACTTTGGGGTTTAATGAGCCCTGACAGCAGGTCCTTGCAGATTTCAGAGGCAACCTGTGATCTAAGTAATTGGTTTTTAGTCCCTCAATTTCAGAGGACTTTAGCAAAGCCTGGTTGAAATGACCAAGTGTTAGAAGAACCTCTTCAAAGTTGAAATTCATCAAGTTCTTCAGCTGAGGGCGTAAGAATCCCAGATGTAAGGTTAGGAAGAGTTAGGACTTCTGGAGTCTTCCCTGCACGCCCTGACTCGAGCATCAAAAGGTCAGAAGCTCACAGTATGTGATCCTCCTGTGGCTAGCAGTGATGTGTTTTAGAGTAGCATGTTCAGAATGAAATTGCCACACTTAAGCCTCAAGGGCCTTTTGAAGTCATGCGTGGCTCACACTGGCCTCATAGGAACACAGGTGCTCCAGGACCCAATGGGTTCAGGACTAGGTGGGGGGAAACTTCAACCCTGAAAACATCCTCCTGCTATCTAGACCAGCCTGCCCCACGGCCAAGAGCCGTGAGAAACCCAGCCACCCCTTGGGTTGCACCCCTGCCAGTGCTAGAATTTTGCCCTTCCTGGGCAGAAAAGCTCAACATTTGGCTCAGGACATAACTGGAAAGAAATACCCACCATGTTTTTCACAGTGGGGCATGAAAATACAGGGAGGCAGGAGCCTGATGTGTCTGTGGCCACCCAGCAGGAGGTGGATGGGCTGCGCTTCTCAGGTTGCTTTGAGGAGCCTTCCTTTAGTGGGGAGGGAGTGCCTTTCCTGAAGAAGTCCTTGGGCAGGACATGCTGATCCTGAATGAGTCCTAAGAAGTACAGGTTTCCCAAGACCCGAAGACAGCAAGCCTGTGCTCCCAGCCAGCGTTGGTGGCATCTGGGTTCCGGGCAGGTGAAGCTGACGTGGTCTGGCGCCCACAGGCACACTCTTGGCATCTCCTCAGGCGGTTTTCAAGGGTGGGTTCCAGCCAGGTAAGTCCTAGGCACTCCTGCTGCAGGCCACTTTCAATGACTTACATTCCCCAAACCATCAAGTCCCAACTTTGCTGGCACACAGTGTCAACTGGGGTGTCCCGCGGGGTGGGTGAGGGGTGTCAGGGACTCTTCTGGCCTTGTCACCCAGACCCCCACCCCTGTCCTTAGGGTCCCTGCACTCAGCGGCTGTTCTGGGGCCAGGCACTCTGGACGCCCCATGGCGCACATGCGTCTACTCTGACTTATGCCCAATTCACTGGAGTCTGTGGGAACTGATGCTGGTGAGGACACCACTGTTCTCAGAGTCATCTCTGCTTGTGGATTCTTCTCAGCGCAAATGTAGCACCTGATACGATATTTTTTTCTTTTGTTTTAGAGATGGGGGTCTTGCTCTGTTACAGCCCAGGCTGGAGTGCCGTGGCACAATAACAGCTCACTTGACCTCTCGGGTTTGAGCGATCCTCCCATTTCAGCCTCCTTAGTAGCTGGGACCACAGGCATGGCACCACCACAGCTGGCCTGAATTTTCTTTAATGGTTTGTAGTTTCCATCAAACTAAACACTAATCAAAGGATAGCATTATACAGTATGTGAAATTATAACATTAATATATTTTTTCCTTAAAAAAAAAGTCATATTAATACATGTATGATAGGGTTGGCTGCTGGGAGAAAATCTGGCCATTCTGGGAAAGTTCTTTCTTGTGGGAAAGTTTACAACTACGGTGCTGCAAGACCTGTGTGCACAAGTAGGTGACATATCTGGGATCACTGGCTTTGTCGGCATCCCTAGATTTTGTGCAAATTCAGCTTTCCCTTTACATGAAGAGAGACCAGCACTGCCCCATGGAGAGCAGAAGGCCCAGGAAGGTCCATCCATGGCCTTTGCCTCTTAAAAGAAACGTCTACTCTGACTTATGTTCACATCACCTTCTCCTGAAGATTCCAGAAGTAAAGGATAAATAAGAAAAGCAGGATGGCACTTTGGGAGGCCGAGGCGGCTGCATCACCTGAGGTCAAGAGTTCGAGACCAGCCTGGCCAACATGGAGAAACCTCATCTCTTCTAAAAATACTAAATTAGCCGGGCATGGTGGTGTATGCCTGTAATCCCAGCTACTCGGGAGGTTGAGGCAGGAAAATTGCTTGAACTCGGGAAGTGGAGTTTGCGGTGAGCTGGGATTGCACCATTGCACTCCAGCCTGGGCAACAAGAGCAAAACTCTCACACACACATACACACACAAGAAAGAAAAGGAAAAGGAAGGAAAGAAGGAAAGGAAAGAAGAAAGGAAAGGAAAGAAGAGAGGGAAGGAAAGAAGAAAGGGAAGGGAAGGGAAGAAGAAAGGGAAGGGAAGGGAAGAAGAAAGGGAAGGGAAGGGAAGAAGAAAGGGAAGGGAAGGGAACAAAGGGAAGGGAAGGGGAAAAGGAAAAGGAAAAGGAAGGAAGGAAGGGCAAGTTGGCCTCTCCTGGAACCCCAGCACCGTGGGAAGTCAAGGCAGGCTAACCTCTTGAGCCCAGGGGTTCGAGACCAGCGTGCGTGCTACTGCACTCCTGCCTAGGTGAAAGCAAGACCCTGCCTCAAAAGAAAAAAAAAAAAAAAAAAGGCCAAGTACAGTGGCTCACGCCTGTAACTCCAGCACTTTGGGAGGCTTGAAGCAGGTGGATCCCTTGAGTCCAGAAGTTTGAGACCAGCCTGGGCAATGTGGCAAAACCCCATCTATACAAAAAGTGCAAAACATTATTTGGGTGTGTTGGTGCACACCTGTGGTCCCAAGTACTCGGGAGGCTGACGTGGGAGGATCACCTGAGTCTGACAACTTGAGGTTGCAGTGAGCTGTGCTTATGCCACTGCACCCCAGCTTGGGCAACAGAGAGACCCTCAAAAACCACCAGAAGTTTCCCTTCCAGCAGCAGCACAAACTAAATCTTAATCAAGAGGTTAACATAAAGACTAATGTCATGGATATTATACATCTCCTGATTATGGTGTGTGATGAGAAAAGTCACTTGACATCTGTAATAATCTTTCCAAAAAAATCCAGACTCCCAACCTAATTGTGAAAATGATGAGCCAAGAATGGAGGTCATTCTACAGGATATCAGTCCAGGAACCCTCGAGAATACCGAGGTCATGAAAACAAAATGAGAAAATGAAAAATGACAATGGGGAGACAACTAAATGTAATGTGGCACCCTTGACGGGGTACTGGAATAAAAAGGACCTAAGTGGAAAAGTTGGTGAAATTCAAATATAATCTCAATTCAGTTAACAATGTGCAAATATTGGATTCTTGGTTTTTGCAGATACACTATGGTAAGATATTAACAATAGGGAAACTGGATGAGAGGTGTAGGGGAGCTAAGTAGCTTTGTAACCTTCCCGTAAATTTAAACTTACTCCAGAAATAAAGTTCAAAAAAGATTCCCATAAAGGCCTTGAGTTTTTCTATTTCCTTATTTTAGTTAACTAGATTACTTGGATTTATAGATGGGTACTGTTCTATTGTTTTGAGGCATAAAATTCATACAGCAAAGTGCAAAAATGTTAATTTTTTTAACATATGTACACACAATTGTTAACTACCATCCAGATGTCTATATACAATTCTAACAACCAGAAGGTCCCTTGTGTCCCAACCCAACTAATAATCACCATGACCTGAGGTAATCACTGTTTTGACTTCAGCCACAATAGCTAAAAGTTGCAGTCTTTGAACTTCACATAAACAGAATCAGACTGTGTACTTGTTTGTGTGTCCTGTATGGCTGACCTCCATAAGTGCTCCACGCATTATGTTGTTAGGTATATTATTCTTTAAATGTCAATGAAATCAAGTTGGTTTTCAATTCTATATTCTTATTTTCTACGGCTTGCATCAATTCTGAAAGTGTAGAAATTTCTATTATTGTGGATTCCTCTATTTTTGTCATACAATTCCATTAGTTTTTATGTATTTTGAAGCTTAGTAGGTGTATATGTTTGAGATTGATAGACTCCATCAACACGAAAGGACCTTTGTTACCTCAATGCTCAAATTTTTCCAAAATTAATATAATCACTCTAGGTTTCTTCTAATTTCTTCAGATCTTTTTATCATGGTTTACATTTTCCATCTATTTATTTGTAGCCTATCTGTGTCTGTATGTTTCCAGTAGGTTTCTTGTAAGAGCATATAGGCCTTGCTTCTTTCATCCAGTGTGACAATGCTCTCAGAACTGGGGCGTTTAATCATTACATTTAGTGTAATTATGAGTATGGTAGGGTTTCTCTAATTTGCTCATTTCCTTTTTCTGGTTCCTTTTGGATCAAGCATTTATAATTTCATTTTCCTCCCTACTTTGGGAGTATTTGCAGTATCCTTCAAGATGATGTGCCAATCTGTGTATAACAACCTTACAATAGTGTTCTTCCACTTCTCCCCTTGGCCTACGTGCTCTTGCTGCTGTGTATCTTACTAAGTTCCACAATTTACTGTATTTGCTGTAGTCAATTATCTTCCAAAGAAACTCTAAATATATCTACCCACATAACATTTCCTGTGCTCTCACCTTGTGTAGGACCAGATTGCTGATACGTTTTCTTCTGCCAAAAAAATCCTTTAGTATTTTCTGCATTAGGTCTGTTGGTGAATTCTTTAAGATTTTGAAGAGCTTAAGTTTGTAGTTCACATACGTTTTTGAAAGATATTTTCACTGAGTACAGAATATTAGACTGGTAGTTTTTCTTTCAGTACGTTGAGGTGGCACCATCCTTTGGCTTGCATTGCTTCTGACAAGTTGGCTGTCATCCTTAGAACTGTTCCTCTATACAGTACCTTATTCCCCACCCCCACCCCCCACGGTTGCCTTAAGGATTTTAATCACTGCCTTTTTCTTCCCCATCTTCCTATGCTTAGGGTTTTTCAAGCTTGTTGCCTTTGTGGTAGTTTCCTCAAAGGCATATGATTTCCTTATAATAGTACTCATCTGAAGACTTGAAGAGGAACTTCTGCAGATTTCCAGAAACATCTGTGAACCTCTCCTCTGGTACTTTCTGTATTACCTTTAGTGGTCTTGGGCTTTCTGCCCACCTGTTTCATCTTAACTCAGGGAGATTGCAGAGGTCCATCCAGGTACCTCCCTGCGATGTGTCCTAGAAATTCTCTCGAGTAAGCTGGAAGCATTAATAGGACTCACCTTGTTTTCCTTTCTCAGGTACCGCTCCTCTACAGCCTTAATGTACTGAAAAATGCTGCTTGATAAATTGTGTCTAGTTTGTTACAGGTTGAAGGGTAAATCTTGGCCTGAAGCAGAAGTTCTCTGCTCTTTTTTTCCTCTGAATTATGTTTGATCTGCCAGTATTTTCCTGTATTCTTGAGAGCTTAAAGACTTAATTTTCTCTAGTGTAGGCTTTCAAAGTCACACAATTCCAAGCACTGCTTTAGCTGCATCTCACAGGTGTTGACAAATTGTATTTTCTTATTTTTTGAGACAGTGTCTCGCTCTGGCACCGAGGCTGGAGTGCAATGGTGCGAACTCGGCTCATTGAAACCTCCGCCTCCCGGGTTCAAGGCATTCTCCTGCCTCAGCCTCCCGAGTAGCTGGGACTACAGGTGCGTGCCACCACGCCTGGCTTTTTTGTATTTTTAGTAGAGACTGGGTTTCAGCGTGTTAGCCAGGATGGTCTCGATCTCCTGACCTCGTGATCCATCCGCCTCGGCCTCTAAAGTGCTGGGATTACAGGCGTAAGCCACTGCACCTGGCCTGATAAATTGTATTTTCATTCAAAAAAATTCCACTGCTATTTGCTGATCAATGGGGATGTTTAATTCCAAACTTTTACTTTTCCCATTCTCTTATTTCCAAACTGAAAATACATATTACAAATACACAATTGGTTTTGTCAATTTATCTTAACTCTGATACTCTGGATTAACTGGAGTGTATAATCCACTTCTAGGTACAACAGTTTAACTGGCTTGCTATTTTGTCATTGTCTCTTAAAAAACTAATTTGTTTTTAATCATTTTCATTACTCCAACTTTTCCCCTCTACTTCGTTATACCTTTATTATTCTCTCAGTGGTTATGGAGATTAAAATATGGTTCCATGATTTATTAGAGTCTACCTTAAATACTACTTTTACCATTTACTGAGGAATGAATCTCACAATGGCTCAAATTACCTATTTCCACATTTTAAACTTCTTAAAACACTATTGGTCTTTGTCACGTAGTTACCCTAAAATTTAGTGTTTTGATCATATAAATTTGTAATAACTTTAATTTGCTTAAGACTTTTTACTATTCCCTTACCATCCAGTATGGTTCTTTCGGATCTATTCTCCAAGCAGTGGGCAATCTGTATTAAAACTAACTAGGTCACTTCAAACTGTTTACTATTTTCCAACTGTTCTTCGCGTACAATGTAAATTCCCTTCTATGGCTTACGAGGCTTGCATGACAGGTGCTCTAACTCTACAATTCTGTCTTAAGACCATTTTTTTCCCCAAGCTATTTACTGGCTTATCATCATATCCAGGAGCAGACTTAGCCCCGCTGGCACTGAACTCTTAAGAATTCAGCTACCAAGTATAATTTGCCTGACCCCAAGGTTTTATACTTACTGTCCTAAGAGCAGTATACACCTACCCCTTTTATATCCTTTGTAGCCATCAGAATTGTTATCCTTGCTTCAATCAAGGTATCTAACATTAGTTCACTGCCTAACATGCAGTAATATAATTCATTAGTATGTTTAAATGTTCGTACTGTGAATATTCTAATTTTTCAGATACTCTCAAATTAGCCTCTGAAAGGGCTGTGCTAACTTATCCTCTAATAAAAAAAAATTAAGGATGTTACAAAAATAGACCATACTGATTCAAACAGCCCCAGAAAATATAATCAAAAGGGCACTAAGCAATGATACCAGAATGCAGTGGTGCCTAAAATGAATGATCAATGTTTAACTTATATTAAGCGTTAAATGTCTTTGGAGTCCTTGAACAAGACTTTCTTTTGCATCTACATTAACTATAAAACCTGACATCTCCTTCCCTCCTAATCTTTACCAACAGATGAACAGTCTCCAAAAGTAGAGAAAACATAGTGTAGGTTTGCTAATTTCCAATGGCTTCACCAAAATTACAGGTTACACATTTTATGTCTCCCTTATCAGTCATCAGTGCTTCAAAATGTAGTTTTTCACAGTCAGGTAGCTGCCCTAGACTTTATGATATGCAATACTTTATGGGAGGTCTGAATTTAAACACATTTTCATTAACACTAATTTGAGGAAAAAAACCAAAACTTTCCTTATTCTATTTTCTTCCTTCTTAGCACTCTTCTATCCCAGGGTTTTAGTGCCACAGGTACTATGTGTGCAGCCTGAGAATATTGATGTAGTCTTCATTACATCAGAGTCTACTGATGCAGACTTTACCAGTCTCTTCTGGTAGAATTAACTCCTTAACCTTTCCCTTTTTGTGATTCTAAGGTATCAATAATAACGAATAGGAGACATAATTGTGAGTGTGATATAGGGCAACACAATCTTGTAATTCTAACTGCACCATTTACAAAGGTGGAAATATTTTCTATTCTCATGTCACATTTGCTGATATCACACTAAAATTCTTAGGCTCTAATACATTATTCAACTTATAAGAATACAGATAATTTGTTTTCCCTGATCAGAATTCTGATACATGGAAACAGCTGCTGAAAAAGCAACATTTTTGACAGGTTCACAGTCAACAGCTAGATTAGGGTTAACAGTGCCACTAAGAGTTAATACGAGGATAGACTATAATTAATTGGATTTGCTTCATCCAAAACTGAACACTTCCATTTTGGTTTTGACTTTTAGGTGTTTATTTCATTACTTACCACAGAAATAGCTCATTAACAGTGTTATTATATAAGCCAAAATAAATGTCCAAACCATTTGTCAGTTAAAATCTGCTTTACTGGTCTAGTTATCAAGCAGTTATGTATTTTATATTTTCTTGTATTGAAAGCTTTTTAACTATACTTATAAAATTTGGTTCTACCTAGTACATGATATGCCTGTTCATAGTTATTTTAACCTAACAAAGCATTTTGAACTCTTATCATCTGCTCCTCCCAGTTAGGTGAATTACTTTTTGATTTGTTGCTTATTTTGCCAATGATGCACCCAATACACTTACTTCAGTTGTTTATCAATAGGAAATACAACATGAGACGCAGGTTTGGTGAATAGAGGATTTAGGGAGAATTTAAATGCAGTAAAATTGCCTGTATGACATGTGAAGGGAGACACAGACCAGGCATAGTAGCTCACACCTATAATCCTAGCACTTTCGGAGGCCAAGACAGGAATATCACTTGAGTCCAGGAATTCGAGACCAGCCTGCACAACACTGCAAGACCCATCTTGACAAAATAAATAAATAAATAAATAAGAGATACACAGGAGGCAGCTACATACATGGATCTGGTGCTCTAGAAAGAATAAGTGGGAAATAGGCATCTGAGAATATATACACACACACACACGTATACATATACGTACATATATGTATATATACATGTGCGTGTGTGTGTATATATATATATGAAATATCTGTAAACATGGAGAAGGGATAAAAACTGTCAATATTTGTTGTATACATATGTGCCACTTTATTATTTATAGTAATTCCCACAAGGTAGAAACAGTCATTTTCATTTTATAGGTGTAACAACTTAGGCATAAAGAATGTCCCCAGTCACTCAGTTACCATGAACTAAACTGAAGTCAGCAGAAGAACCAGATAGTAACCAAGTATCAGTGACAACTCTACCACTGCATCACACCCATTAAAGTAAACTTGAGTTCCTATTACTTTTAGGTTGGAGGTACTAAGCCTTTGTGATAACCTCACCAATAACAGGTTATAGATGTTTCACTTTAGGACAGGAGCAAAATCCCACTGTTCTGTGTTAAACACTTAGGTATTCAAATTATCAATATTCTGTAGTCAATATTCACTGTGGTCCAGTTTGATTCCGACATCATTACTACAAAGTTCCCTGTCCTTCTCTGAGGTTTCCCACAGCCATCGTATTTTGAGCTCCCTAAAAAAATAAAATATTCAGTGTTGCGAAGAGAATAACCTTAGCTTGCCTTACTCATCTATAAACTTGTCCTTCAAAACTGCATGTCAACTCGTTAAGAGTTTGCCTCTATTCAGGCAAAACTGTTCCTATTTTATCAGAGGCTTTATCTCTAACCTGAAGAACAATAGGCCCTCTGTATTCACGGGTTCTATATCCAGCATCCATGGATTCAACACCTGCAAATTAAAAATATTCAGGGGAAAAGAAAACCCTACAAAGTTCCAAAGACAATACCTGAATTTGCCACATGGTGTTACGCTGAATCTATGTGAAGTAACGTATGGCATTGTATTAGGGTTACTCTAGAGATGATTTAAAGTATATGAGAGGATATACACAAGTTACATGCAAATACCATGCTGTTTTATGTAAGGGACTTGAGCACCCTTGAATTTTAGTATCTGTGGGTGATCCTGGAACCAATTCCCCACAGACACAAGTACAATCGTATTTTATAAGAGCTTTTCTCCTACTAAATTGAGGTTAGGGGAAGGAGTTGTCCTATGCATTTTTAGCTTCAAATTTAGGTATTTTTATTTCTTTGAATAAAATAGTATAGCTTTCCTCAAAATCTTTTTAGATATATTTTAATCACGCACTGAAGTATTTAGAATGTTAATGTTAATGTTAACATTTTTCTTACCCCGGCACCTTTTATTTTGCTAAACAAATATTTAAGAACTATTACTACATGTTTATTTTTTGTATCTGTGTGTAATGTTACAACACCCTTATTTAAGCAGCCAGGTAGTTCAATGTGGCTGGGGGAAAAAAAAACCCATTAAGTGTTTACTGCTCACTCTCAATGACTACAAACTTGGCTGTAATGCAATCTGGACCCATCCCTCCTCATACTGTAATTAACTGTGGAGGCTCTCATTTAATGTTGAAGGCACCCCCCACCACCTTGCCACGGCTCTAGAACCCACGTTTTCTCCTATTTGATACCTCTCCAAAAATTCTTCCCTCCCTCTCTCCATCTACTTTCCCTTCTATCAGAGAATAAAGGCTTGCCAAAGGTCAAAAAACTCAATTTAAAAAATAAATAACAAGTATAAAATAAATATACCTGAGTAGATATATAAAAGAAATAGAGACAAATCTTTCTTATAGAAAAATTCCAAATACTGTGTACATACTTAACCCCAAAAGGATGTGGAACTTAATTCTCCCGTCTTACTATGATGATAGGCTATACTTGGTATAACCTGATTTGAAAGAATAAGAGTAGATAAAAGGAGAAATAGTAACTGCAATGGTGAATCAGGGCAAACCCTACCTTAACCAAATGACGACTGTTAACATTCCCAGTGAAGTCACAGGGTTATGATGTACCCTCCATAGGAAGTGACGAGAAAGACACTTTTCCTCTGTGGTATTCTCTGCAAAACCCCATAGTCTCAGTCTAATTATGAGAAAAACCAGTCAAATACAGAATGCAGTGGTGGATATTCTAGAGGATACCTGGCTAGTACTCTCTAAGATTATCAAAATCATAAAAAATAAGGAAAGAATGAAAAACTGTCATAGAACAGAAGAGAATAGGAAGATATTAGTAGTACAAGATGGTACTCTAGATTATGGAATATCCTAAGGGGAAACATCCTAACATTCAAGTAAAATCTGTAATTAATAGTAATATACCAATGTTGGTTTTGGTTTTGAGAAATATACATACATGGTAATATAAGGCGCTAATGACTGTAGAAACTTGGTGAGGGTATATGAGAACTGTCTGCACAATCTTTGCAACTTTTCTGTAAATCTAAAGTTATCCAAAATAGTGTTTGTCTAACCTCCCTAACTATAATTGGCTGAAATTATATATTCTCTGCCAAATTAGCAGACTAAAACATACCTGACCATTGGGCTTAACAATTTCACATTTATTTTCTCAAAGAGTTTTGGCTTTTATTAGACATAATACTGAAAATTTCCATCACGTTTGGGGGTGAATCCCTACTTTGCTATTCCGGTGGCTTCCTTGGGCAAGTTTTTAATTTCCCTGTGCTTTAACCCTCCTTTTCGCGAAACAGAAGATATGCAAGAGTATATACCCTCACAAGATTATAGGGCGAATTAGATAATGCCTGCAAATCTCACACACGAAACTGTCTTTTATACACACACACACACACACACAGTCTTTTAGTTAAACCTGTCTACTCAATTTTCCCAGAAACAGAAATACCATTTCCAGGTAAGGAAAGCCATGAGATTATTTCTATTTAAAAAATATTTAACCCTTATGTCAAAAACAGGGGGCAAAGTGGAGAAATTCCCTACCTTCTTACCAACATCCACAACACCAGCTATATAAACAAGAGAGCAAGAAGGGGAGATGACATGGTTTCAAAGACCTAATTAAGCTTGGTAATTGTGCCTAGAGATGATCTTGTATTTAGATCTAGTTCTAAACTTGGACATTTATTACCAGATATCATTCAATATTGTTTAGATGAAAGGATTCCAAATAGAAACTTAAGAAAACTTAGCTGTTAAGTGGACAGCTGAGTGCTTTATATAAGGTGACAGTTTAAGAGTAGTTACAGAAGCACACTGATATGGTATTTTACCACACGGAATGAGGGATGTAATGTTCTGGCAAGAAGTGTGCAACTAATTTAGGAGCTCTATTTAAAAAGAAAAAAAAAAGATTAAAATTAAAAATTCTGAGGTTGCAGTGATAATGGCTTTGGAATTTAAAATACCAAGCAATCATATATAAAAGGTAGGTGAATATAAAGAGTATAAAAAATTAACACATCAAAGGTAACAAAGAAAACTGTAATTAGTTTAAAAATGAACATTAGATCAGAGTTTAAAAATCTCTAGTTTATTTCTAACAAACACCACTTGATGCTTGACTCACAGGCTTTATTTACATTTGTCTACAGTATCATTTCCTTATGAAATGAACTAGTACAGTTTAGTTAAACCAAATGAAATCATAATCATCAGAATTGTCTGTAAACTACTATTAGCTAAATTATAACCTTGCATTTGCTTAGTACAGCCAAAGTTTTAAATACAGAAAGCACAAGAATAAACCAATGGTAACATGTAGAATCTAGATCATCTGGGTAATTTAGAAGGTAGACTTTCAAAAAGTCTGAGGCACAATTACAAGTGAGTAAAAGTTCTTGTGCAACCTACATAAACGCAGCAAAGAAAATTAAGACATACAAACATGGGAAAGCTCACTGTAAAATATTATCAAAATATTTCTACATTAGATATTTTGCTTTCATTTTAGATCAGCTGAAGAGAAAACATTCATTTTAAAATAAAACATATATTTTGTTTGGTCTGTCTACGAAATATCTTAAAATGTCGTAATTTTTTATTTAAATTGCAGCAGACAATGTTATGGAAAAAAAACAAGAAAAGAAATCAATATCCCATAACAAAAGCCCCAAGCACAATACAACCCCAACACCTGTTGATTTTCTTTTGATTACTTACCTTGCCACTCTGTCACTGGAAATACTCGTTACAGCCAGAACCTTTTCATTTTTAAACCGAAACAGAACCCAAACAACCTGAACGCTCACTCGGCAACGCATTCTAACTTCTTGCGACATCGCACCTCCGCACGCTTTTCCGCTACCTCTCTCTCTGCAATCGGCCCCTCATGAATTTTTTGCTTAATCATGTCGCAGATCACACGCCTCCTCCACCTTGTTATTCCGCCGCCACCTCCGTACTGCAGTCAATGTTTACTCAGCTCTAACATCTTGAGGCACACTGTTCACTCGTAATTCCATGTCTCCCATCCTGGCCTTCTCACACACAAGGCCAAATATCTTTACCAGCTTACTTCAATTTGCCTCATTGATATGATTCTAGCTTTTCCTCCATTCATATTGGTACTCAGCTTCTCTCGCACGCTCACTCCACCGCTCCTCTTACCCCCTCCGCGCTCAACATTTGAGATGCTCTTTATCCAAAGCAACCATCCACTCACATCAGACGAAGCAGATACAACTCTTCCTCGCCACTCTCTCCTCCTTTTGCCCTCAAATTGTGTGTCAACAAGCGCCAATAAATCCCCAACTTCTCTCCTCTGCCGCTGCCACCTCCGGTCACCCAGCTCTCTCTCTCCCGCTCTAAATGTGGAGCAAACAAGCTCACAGCTGGGCTAACAGCAGACCCAACTCGATCCTCTAAGGGGCCACCTTCAGCGACGGGAATCTTCCAAGACCGGTTTACCCAGTCTGGCTGCTTACAATATACGTCTTACTTCTTTCTCTTGATCGAGACTCCACTTGACATCTGGTTAACAAGCATAAACAGGCTTGCGACTGCTCTTTTCCACAAGTAATCCCGCCCTCTCGCCCCCCTCTCCACACCTAGCTTCCCCAGTTTGCTCCCAAAACCACGTCTCGGCCGCTAAGTCCTCCCTCGCTCTTCGCATCGCGCACACGCGCTCGCTCTCCCTCTCGCTCGCGCCGCGGCTCCTCTCTCTAGGACGCAACGTACTTTTGTCCCTCCCGCTGCCACGCCTGGCTTCTCTCCAATCGCACGTGCTTCGTCCACTCCACTGATGACAGCACGCTCTCTTTTGGCGACCCCCTCCTTCTCCCGCTCTCCGCTCTCTCTCCCTAACTCTTCTCTCAACCTCTCACAAATAAACCACGCAGCTGTATTGTCTTGAAAAGCAATGAAAGGCTGCACCTCTACTAGCAGCATTTAGCAGCTTCTGACCAAGTAACGACCCCAATCTCCTTCTTGTACGAAAACTCATGCCTTCATGCCTGAACCTCCGCTCTTTCCTTTAAGATGTCACCTCTCCCTTACTAACATCTATCTCTTTTCTCTCTGCACTCTGCGCCGGAAACCAGAATGGCGCCTGCTCCCAGCAAGCTGCCTGTCGGCGCCTCCTGTCAGACATAAGGAGAGAGCAGGCATTCAAGTAAGCTAGAGCTAAATTTCAGCATTCATTCTTAAGACTGTGAAAGTATACAAAATTCAGTACCATGATGCTAGCAAAAAAATTAAAAACTGAGATAGGAACTTACACACATAAAATTATATGTTTAGACTTTGGATATGAGCCCAGTTATATATATAAATACAATTAAAAATTCTCTACAATTTCAAAAGAATCTCATTTCAAAATATAGCCACCTCTCAATTATTTAAGATACTGAAGAAAAGCCTTGCAAAAATGTGTAAAATTACAGAAAATGTACAACAAAAGCATATAAACTTGGTAATGGAAGTGTGACTAAAGCAATCTCTGTGACACGGTGTAGAAAGTGTAAGAAGTCTATTATGTAAAAAGATACAGCAAGGCTTCTGTGTATGAGAAAATATATTCATAAATAAGTTTTGGAAATCTAGGTCACACAAGATGATTGTACAATTTGCTATAGGGTTATATTCATGCAGCTAGTATGAATAAGTCAATATCAACCTGGGTAAAGTAGTGGTGTTCCGTAGGGGTTGGCCCTGGGCTCAGGGTTGTTTAGTGTTTTCACCAATCACCTGGCTTATGGAATAGAGAACATGTTCATTAAGTTTAGATGACAACAAACTAGGGGGATTATATGTGGCTAAGATAAAAATTTGCAGAAGTGGTAAGAAAGCAACAGAATGAATTCCACTCAAAAACAGAGTAATTTTTTAACAAAGAAACAAATGCAGAGAAACAAGACTGTGTGTAATCTTAACATCTAAACTCCAAAATGTGAAGAAGCAAAACTAATCATTCTGTACAAGTAGGAATCATGAGATAATCCTACCACTGAACCCAGCAATCAATAGACTTTACATAATCTTTATTTTCACGAGCTAATAAAATATGAAAAATTTGCAACTACAAATAAAGCCATTAAAATGACTATATAATTGAGAACAGAGAAAATTAATGAAACTAAGTAATTAGCCTGTTGCAGAAAAGGCTGACAGATGACAGTTGCACTCTTCCAATATTAAAAGTGTCAGTACACATAAAGTAACCTAACATAGGCCTTTCTCAAAAAAGATTTGGACTGCAATATGAAAAATGTATTAGCTACAAGGAGTAATTTCCTTATAGATAAAGGGTATGAGGCATTTGCTGTGGAAATGCATTTACACATATTTAAATGAGGACAGATTCCCAGTGATCTGAAAGTTAATTTTTTATTAGATGCTCTAGAATTCTTGACTATTAGTATTGAAAGAAGCCTAAACATAAAAGTCAACTCATAAATTACTTCGACATATAGCTCCTCAATTGCAATCTCAAAAGACAGAAATAACCGAGAGTTGGCTATAAAAATTATAAATGGAAATAAAAATTTAAACAATAAAATGATCAAAGAATGGTTTGATCTACAATTCTAAACAAACTGATCAAAATACAAAGGATAAACAAAGTAATGTTTTTTTGAAGTTCAAAGTTGAAAAGTAGAAAGTTGGAACACAGGAGATAATAAAAATCTAACCCTTGACTAGGAAAGTTTATCTATTAAACACACTTAAGAACACCCATTCTTATTTCTACAGAAACCCAAACCTTTCGGGTGACCGTGATCTTGTTCGTCTTTTTTTGCGATCACCAGATGAAGAAGATCTAGAACGACTTCTCTTTCTGTTCCTCTCAGGAGAAGATGATGAACTTGAGTAAGATCTTTTTCGTGGGGAAGAAGAGCCCCTGTGGGACCTGGAGCTGGATCTTCATTGATTGAGAAACAAATCAAACATTTCATTAAAAGAAGAAATAAGGAAGATTATTTAGTTATCAGATAGCTCCAAAAACAAACAGGATTTATAACAACTATGAAAATTTTATAAGGAAGAATACTTACTGCTTACTCAACAGAAGACTTCTGGATCAACCATGAAAACATTCTACTTAAAACATTATTTTAATTTTTCTCTTTAAAATTTTATCATGTGTAATTAAAACCCTGCTTACTATATCAAAATAGAATTTAAAACTTTTTTTAAGACTTTCCAAAGTATACACAAATATTATAGTATTATAAAATCAGCAGGTAACTGCATTAACAAGACTTTATGTTTAGAAACTACATCCTTACATTTGAGGAGAAAATATGTATCTTATATACCACTTCCCAAGGAAAATAAACACAATTCCATGTGGAATTATTCAACTCATTAAACTGTTACGGAAAAATCAGGCACATGGGACAGAAACAAGACTAGTAACTGTACTAAATTGCGAAATATTCAAAAATAAATAAAAAGTAACTTTAAAATGATTTATATTTACAATACTTATTTTTATGAAAACCCACTATTTATGAAGTATGAAGTGTTGACATTCACATGCTTCACGTAGAAGTAAATGTGTAAATGTTTAAATACAATTTTTTTTCTTCACTTGTATATTTTGGTTGAAGGAATTTAGCTCAAACTTCCCAAAAAATTCACCTTTGGGCTTAAAATAAAACCAGAAAGCCCAAAAGGAGAATTCTTTGGAAAGTTACAAGCAATGAAAAAATGGGAAGAATATGAAGGCTGTTCTGTAAACCTTAATTATAATGGTTCCCAAAGGGAATACCATAACTTAGGGATTTTTACCTATAAAGCACTTAAATAATAATGGTAACAATAAAAAATAATTTGCTCTCTACTTCAGTTTTTTTTTTTTTTTTTTTTTTTTTT